>NC_089680.1:38765442-39065855 GCF_037042795.1 Molothrus aeneus
AGAAAAGAGGAGGTGGAGACATTAGTGTTTATGTAAATCAAAATGCAAATTGATTGCAGTCTCCAGGTGCCTGGAAAGTTGCCAGGGCAGCACTCAGTATTCCGAAGTTTGGTCTCTTTAGCTGCAATATTTCACTCAAAGTTGAGATACTTCTGTTGAAGCCAGAAGTGGTTAAATATGCAGTTTTAAGTGATACTCATAAGACAGTACTTTACTTGGTTTTAAAACTAAAACTTGCAAGTCTTAAATTTCTTAACGTATTATCTGAATTTTTATACTTAAGGTGCTCGCAGTAAACAGTCAAGATACAGCTACACATCAAAAAATTCTGTAAGATACACAAGTTGTCACGTCGCTGCATCAATTTTGCGTATTCACAAACGTCACACAAACATTTTCTTCATATCTATCAGTCTCAACCAGTGTTAATTTCCAAGTTAACTATTCTCTGTAAGAAACACTGAACAAGGACTTTAAAAACATATTCTTTCCATCTGTGAAAACACTGGCTTTTGCCTCCTGTTCTGATTAAAAAATATAAGCTTGAGTAAACAGCCAGAACTAGATCCAGAGACGGGCTTCAGTGTTGCAACATTCAACATTGTAACACCTAACATTGAGACACTTGGCTGCTGGAATGGAATCTACAGCCCCAAGGTATTGCTTCATCTTTTTATACACCAGATGGAGAGGGGCCGAGTGCCTCTAAAAGAGATTTGCAACTGCCAGCACAATGACTTGCACTGCCACAGATAGCCAAAATGCATAAAGTCAGTTACATCTAACTAATGACTGCAAGAAGCCACCATTCGTGATTAGATTCCACACTTTGGAACAGACTCTTTCAGACCAGCATTTTGAGGTGCTCACAACAGAGAGCAGAGGTCACTTTTATAAAAACACCAGAATGCTGGGGGAAGTGACTCTTGTCCAGAGCCCTGCCATATAAGCCAAGTAGACAGAAAGCAGATTTCACCTTCTCCGGAAGAACACCCTCACCACCTGACTAAAGGTTACTGTGGAGTAGAAAAACTCTCCAGCCTTGTTACTTAAGCTGTACGTTTTTAAACAATTGCTTCAGTGATTCAGACAGGGCAAAAAAATTAGGTCAACAGTCAGAATTTTTCATTTCTTCCAAATGTTACCTCCTTGCCTAGAACTCAGACCATCCTCAGCTGTAATTTTGGACAGCAATGTCTCCTGCTACTGTATCCAGTGCTGCTACTCCAACATTAGAAAACACATCAGATGGGGCAGGCAGAAAGAAATCTCCTTAAGTTGTTAGGTGAGAAAGAACTCTTAAGTTTACTAACTGTACCAAAATAACCTGTAATACCTAGAATTTTCAGAAATTACATTCCAGGTTCTTAAGGAATTTTTTCATGGAAAATTTGTGCGGTTCACACAGGAGCAACAGGGAGAGGTAGTTATTTGTGTTCCTAGACTTAGCTATGTCTCAATACTATCTTGGTTATGAAGCTAACTTCCAGTGTAAATGTGTGCCTAAATTTCTAATGTCTCTTAAAAAGCAGAACTAAATAATGTAAAATCTGTATTTCTAGCTACACATGATATTGAAGCTATGACTACAGAAAATACTATGCACATATCATACACATAAATAAAAAATGAAATTAAGAGTTAGGCAAGCCAGTATCTACAGAAAAGTACAGTGCATCTTAATTATGGTAAAATTAAGAGTGCAAGCTAAGTGAATATTGAACTACTAATATTAATACCAAGTCATAGCCTTAGTTTCATTGGTTTCATGCACAATGGAGTAATTTCTAACTCGGGGAAGGCATAAACTTTCTACACTGAACAAATGCATTTTACTTAGTCTGCATTTTGAAAAGACAAAACGTAACATCTATAAAGAGATGATATAAGCAGGTCATTACATTAATTTTTTTTTCCTATATGCTGAATTGTTCAAGAAATAATATGAACAATACAGAAGCATAGGTGCCAAATTCTCCCAAATTTCATTTGTTCATAAAACAGTAAAATACACTAATAAAATTGCATAGGTAATCCAATGCAAATGTGATCCTATCCACTTCTTAATAGATAGATAATAGAACCTATTTTTCAATAAAATTAGTACTACTAAGCCAAAAAATTTTCCATTTAAAGAGGAACAGACAAATTATATTCTACCTTTTACTATTAAAATGTGCAAGTAAATTGAACTTTAAATGGTTTAGTTTCTTAGATGTACAGGCTAATGGACTTACCATGTTTGTAATGCATAATATCAACCTCTAATAACTTTGCATAATTTGGTCTGACCAAGGAACTTTACTATTTACCCCAGACTAAATATAGTTGAAAGCTGCACACAACAGGGAAGACTTCTGAAGAACCTTACACTTCATGTGCATTATTCCTGGCTTTATCTCAATGTAATTAATCACCTTCACATCCACAGGGACTAAGCATCAAGCTTAACTTTTTAAGGAAAATGGAGTTGATTTAAAAGAAGAAAAGAAGAAAAAGAAAAGAGAGCAGCAAAAAATTCATGCTAACAGAAAAAAGGACTGCTGAATATTCAAAAGGCTGAGAATATGGGTACTGTTTGTGGTACCATCATTCTGTCAGGAAATACAAGCCTAACTAAGTTTACAGATACATTCCCTGTGATATAACATTGCCTTAAAAATTATTAAGTAATTATACTGGCTTTTCTACTGTCTTATTCACAAATAAGAATAATCACCAAGCGTCTGTGTTTAGACTCTAATGCTGAGCAGAGTTAGGCGTAACATCCTAAATTTACAGGTTCCTCATGGGGAGCAGCGAGGGGATGTGCTGATCTCCCCTCTGGTGACCAGTGACAGGACACGAAGAATAGAATGAAACTGCTTCTGGGCAAGGCCAGACTCAACAATAGGAAAACCTTATTCACAGAGAGAGTGTGGTCATGGGAACAGGCTTCCCAGGGAAGTGACCAGAACACTAAGTTTCTCAGAGCTCAGCATCTGGGTGACGCTTTTAGTAATACAGTTTCCTTTTAGGTAGTCATGTGAGGAGCAGTGAGTTGGATTTGATGATCCTCTTGGGTTTCTTTTACAATAAATCTATGCTAAAATATAGCCAAAAATGAAGTCCAACATGCTTACTTGGTAGTCATTTAATTTTGGTTTTTTGATTATCAAGCATTCACAGGACCTCTGACAGTTTTCCTTAGTAAGAACTGAGATGCTCATGTTAAACCTTCAGGCAAAGATCACACCACCATGCAGCTGGAACACCAAGCCTGGGATACACCTGAAGTATTAACTTTCCTCCAAGACTTGAGCAAGGTCTGATTCAGTTCTCATTCAAAACAGAGACAGTTGCAAAAGAATTTTAACATTAATATTATATTTTAATAATAATAATGGCTGAAACATCTTTCTAGACAGTGGAAAGTCTAAATTCAATGCCTTCAGCACCCCTGGAAATATCCTCCCTTCTCATTTTCCTCCTCCCCGTGTAGAACACTAGTCTACCAACTCTGCAGAACAGAGGGAAGGTACTTTATCATGTACTTCTTCTGTTGTTAATACTTTGAGATCAAGATTGCCTATGGAAGGATGAACCTCTCATAGCCCATACATACAATACATACCATTTTTTTCAGCAAAAGCAATGGCATCTTCTTTAGTAGAGAAAGTAAGAACCATGTTGGATAAGGGATCAGCTCTGTAAGTAAACAGATGACAATTTTTAGGCATATTGGAAATAGAAAAAAATTGTATCTGAATCTCAAATGTTAAATCAAATACTGTATTACACAGCTCACAGTAGTATGCCAACTCATAAAACTATTCAACAGACTTCTAAAAACTATCTTCAGGGTCAACACTTACTTTTGGCAAAGTATTGTTTTACTCTTTCAGTGCATTAGACTTCCCTCACAGCTACTTGCAAATATTAATTGGGTTGTTAGACACACATGTCTAATCACTTGCTGAGGTTATAGTAAGTGGTCTGCGAGACTCTTTAGTTTAAATCTGCAAAATCCCTTTTTTTTTGTAAGATCAGGAGGTCTAAGGTAATTCTGAATATTTCAAGGAGACCAAGTGTCTGTAGAATTGCTAGGCGAAGAATAACCTTGGACAGAAAAGAACAGAATACTAAAGTGAGTAGAGAAGGAATAAACCAGAAAGTGAAAAGTATATTAAAAAAATATTGAGAGTACTGCTTTAGCAGAGGTCACATGACCCCCACAAGTCATTTCTACACAGCAAGCAGATCACAGACCACAACTGAAAATGAAGCTCCAAAATGCAAACTGCTAGCTAAATAATTACATAGTGGTTAGTTTTAGATGACCAGCTATTCCTCAATTGCATGAATGAAGTACCATAAAGGTTTTTGAAACAAATTAAATTCTCAGTAAAAACACAAAATTGCCTTATTTGCTGCTATAAAAGCTCAATTTACAAACAACGACAAAGAATGGGGAAAAAAAAAAAGAAGAGTTCTAACTCTTAAAGAAATTAGATACTGGTTGTAGCAACACAAAGACAGATAAAACTTCCCTGTGACAACACAGCACATAGGCTCACACTGCCTATGAGCCTGGGAGACAACTGGAAAGACAAGACCAAATTGCAACAAACTATTGAAGGAGCTGCCTCTCAACTGTTCTCTCTTTGAAGCTAGAAGGATAAATGAAGAGAAAAGACTGAAGATACACTGAACTCTCTACAATAAAGGGCAAAGCCTGTGACTGGAGAAGGGGGAGGGGAAAAGGGGGAATCTCGCTTCCAGCAAAGACAACAGTGTAATTTTATCTGATGTACACATGGAAAAATGGAATTCACTATATATCCAATATATTCCCCAATAAAAAAATCAGAAACAAATAAACAAAAACCACACAACAAACGAACAAACAAACAAACCTAGGATAAAGACAGAAATTACACTTTTGCAAGCCACTGTGGATAGGTTCTCTTAAAGATATTTAAAGATTTCTCTTATAGCAGCATCTAAGTGAATTAAGAAAACTAAGAATTAGTTGATGACATGACCAGTGGAGAACTAAGTGGCCCCAGTACACTGCAATATTGTGACAACTTCTGCTTATTGTTATTCTCTTCCATAATTGGGGCTGGAAAAATCTTTTCAACACTGCTAAAAAGGAACAAAGAAGCTTTAGGTCTGAAGTGTGGTGAGGGACCAGTGCCTGTTCAGAACTGCAAATACAGCAAAAGCCTTCCAGGACAGAGGCAGTTGGGAAATGAGAATTGTGCAGAAATTATTAGTTCTGTTTAATGTGTAATCATCTTTCATTCAATCTAAACAGATTTCTGATTTATTTCCATAAATGAGCTATCTGTGTGAGAAAACTGGATTTCAAGATGTCCAGCATGTCATCCTGATAGTGTCAGCAGTACCAGTGTTGCAGAATTTCCCATGCCTACCCCCATTTGTTCTATCAATCACTGAAAATTAGGATTCCATGTTTTGTTCTCCTATGAGATCTCATACAACGAAAACTTCACACTTCCCACATTTTTTCATTTACAGTTTTATATTAAAAGGTGTATCAAAGAAATGTATTTAGACATTCTCATAATGAAATATCCCAATTACAAAAAAAAAAAAACATGCCATGGGTCCATTTTACTTAGATCTGTAACTGCATAATTTTCACTTTAAAAAAGCTGAAATAGCCAAGAAACAACAAGTGCAAAAAAACTCCAGCCCCAAATAAGACTGCAAAATGACAGAAATATAGGAAAGACCTACAGGTCTTTAAGTAGAAAATACACAAGTATATTGAGTTCAGTGAAGAAAGGGCTTTAACACGTAGATCCTAGAGAGCTCTTACCCACTAATCCCATTACATTATTCAGAAGTAAATGGAAAACTGTCTATGAGGTGTTCTTTGCAGAAATTAAATCTCAAGGGAAGAAACTCTTCTTAGGTATTTTTGGGTGTCGAATGGTAACACTAAAGTTACTAGAGTTAGTACACTAACAGTTTTTACAAGCATGCCTTAAAAATGAATGGATACAAACTAATTTACAAAACCTTTAGCCTACTAGCATTGATTCTCAATGGAGCACTTTTTTTTTATCTTACCTGGAGCCTGCTTACCCATGAGAAATTCCTTTCCCTACCCCAAAATAAAAACATACGTAGAGCCTTCTCAAATTTTTAGGATAAATCAATGCAACAGGAAGACTTAATTTCAGAGTTACTTTGAACTAAATTTCTGGATACATTTATGTTATATATAAAAAAAATAATTTTTGTGACTGGATTTGGAATGTTAATACATCTTAAAAAATGCTTCCTGAAATTATTTCATGTTTAAGGTTTTACAGTTTTTTTCATAAAATTTTGTGATATTTGATAAGTGCTAATATGGTAGCAGCCAGATATACTCAGTACACATCCTACTCTTTCTGAAGTTTGAAAAATAATCTCTAGTGGTTGATTTTAGTTTATGTCTAATCATTAACTATTCTGAATATGCCTCTGAGACAGCTCCAAATCAAAATTACAATATTGTCAGAGGAATTGCTGATATAGTTCTCCGAGTCAACAGGAATTCTAACCACACTGTGAAATGTAGGTACTTTATTCATATGAAGAAAAAAAATTAAGAATTAGATGCATACAAGTTGTAATTACATTTCCAAAATACAGTATATTTAGCTAAGACCCTTCTGGATTTTTTGTGTATTTGAAGATTTTAATGCTAATACTGACAATACTGTAACAAACAGAATAATATTTTAAATAGCTGGGCTTCTTGTGTTTTTTTTATTAGTTATGACTCCTCATTTTAGATCCTCAGGGTAAAAAAATCTGGAAATATTGTTGTTCTTGTTTAAAAGATGCAACTGAGAGCTAAGAATGATTAACTACTTTACGGAACGAATGACCTTCTGGTCCTGATGCTGCCACACAGTAACATTATCACAATGTAATCACTGAAATGTGTGGTTGTTAATATCTTTTTTGAACTCTTCCAGGTGATGTTATGAGCTTTAAAAATCTGTTTTTAAACTTAATGGGTCATAAATCATACAACAAACAAACCCAAACACTTACTGTAAGTATTGTTATAATACAATCAGATTTACAGGTAGAAACATTTGATATTTCAAATTTAATAAGTAGTGAGAGAAGAAAAGTATTTTCAAATTCAGTAAGTACTCACGTAGATGCCCAGCCCATTAAAGGGTTCTCCCAGCGCTCCCTGTTATCAAATTCCATCTTCCATTTTTTTGTATTGTTAGCTCCTGACTGCATTGCATTACGTGCTGGAACAAAAATGTGAACTTTTCTGGTTTTGATGTGCTCATCTGGAACACCAGTTAAAGTAGTGATATCCTAAAAAAAACATAATGTGACTTTTTAAAAAAGGGTTCATCAGAAACTTGTAAGATAATACTGCTTATGCTTTTTACATAAGTTCATGCTTTATATTTAAAGTTACAAAGCTGAAAATAACTTAGAAAAATAAATTATAGTTTCAGCAGAACACAACTGAAGGTGATAGGGCTACTAGGCTGCTATTATTCTGCTTCCCCTGGCTGAGTTAGATTTTGCTTGGACCAGCTACCTGAACTTGCTCATCTCCCATCTACAAAACAGTTACAGCCAGGGGAGGGACATTTCCCCCATCCTTCTCTGTCCACAGCTGCCAAGTCAGGACTGCTTCAACTTGCACCAGCTAAAGCAAATGTGGAAAAGTGCAAACGCTTTCTTCCTTCAGGAAAATATTAGAGTGCTGACTGAAACACTGACAAATTCCAAAATATGAACAGGACTATTCACCAAAATATTTGCCAGCCAAGTATGCACTACAGTATAAGCACCTTCCCTTGGGCTTAACTCCGTATATTGTTCAGAGACAGCAACACCTATGGTGACTCAAGAAGCTATCCTTTTCATGAAGGAAGAGGCAGAAGGTAGTATCTTTTGCACAATATGCTACTGATTGTTTGAGACTGCAGAGAAGGTGCTAGAAGTCAGCTCTTATCTCTCTAGCCATAAGTTATTAAATAAAGTTGACCCCTTGTCATGTTTCAATTTATGACTCAGCATTTAACAGTCAGCTCTTCTGCTGACGTTCAAGATCAACAGAGGGATATTTGATGCTGGTAACTTTCTTCAGTATATTTGTGAAGAACAAAATGGTTAAGGAGATTCCAACCTTCAAAGAAAAAAAAAAAGATTTGTAACATTGTATATAATGAATAGTAGGATGCCCTCCTCTACTAGAGGGATAAGCCTTCAAAATAAAGGTAACAAAGATAAATCCTTCAAACCAGCCTAAAAATATTAACTGACTTTAACAAAGCATAAGATAGGGAGAAACCTCACAAGAATTGCTGTGAAAAATTACCCTCAGCAACATCTGATATAATTAAAGTGAACATTTTTGCTAAAAACTAAACAGTAATTATGCAAAATTAACCTGTCAGTTCACCCTAGTAAAGACTGAAATGAAACATCAAATCCATCTCCAAGGAGGTTAAACTACTCCTGTTCCTTACATACTTAAAAGGCCAGTGGGAGCTCCTCAGTCTCCGTTCTCCCCTCCCCTCCCCTCCCTCCAGGAACAAGTAGTAAACTGGTCAAATTCCAGAAAACTGCAGCAAAACTTTGGGCATATTGAACTTATCTTCACAGTATTGCCATGACTTGAACGAAATGAGAACCTTAAATAGAACACTGTCATTTTACATAAATGTATCTACTAACTTTATGGGATTTTCCTTTGTGGCAAACTTGAAACTTCCTGATGCAGTCACCAGATCATCCTTTGAAAAGCAGCAATTCTCATTTCCAATTTTATTTTACAAAATTTGGGAGATCAGTCCCTTAAAACTATAAAAGGAAGGAAGTTTAAAGCACTTGACTTGCATTTACAATTAGGACAGCAGGGGCAACCGACAAGCATCCACACAGCTTTCCAACTTCAGACATTTCTACCCAAACTACCACAAAAAACTGTCAAAGTATCTTAACAATTCCATTATAAATGTCTTCATTAGGACCAAGTCATTTTAATATGATTCTAGCAGTGATATGAAAGATCAGTACCAGCTACTGGAAAGTTGCAACACCTATGTAAAAATACCTTCTGACAGACTGGCACTTCTCACAGCTGAATCTTAAACTGCAGTTTAGGAAGGAATTTGCTTAAATTTTTCTGATTTGAATTGGCAAAGTGCTTTGTTTAACAAAAAAGAGTTTTCACCTGCAGTAAAGTTTGGTGAGGATTCAATGTTTCATCTTGCTTATTTATACAAATAGGTTGAAATATTAGCCTTTATTTCTGTATTTAACAAACATGAGAAAATGTAGTAATATTCACAAAAAAATTTCTTTTACTGCTCTTTAACAATATGGCATGTGCAAAAATGATGGAGTTGTTATAATCAAATACTTTCAGACATGTAAAATCCAAAATAGCCCAAAATTATTATATTTTTTTACCATTATTACTCTCAGCAATTCTTAAGTCCATTATGAATTTTATGCTTCAGTTTTAGATGTTTTTGAATTCTTCCAGAATAATCTGGAACTACTAAAAAAAAGATACTACATTATATAACATCATGGACATATACTATTTTCTCTCTTGAAGACTTAACTCAAGAAAATCATAAAAATGTTATACAGTGCATACAGAACACAATCTAAAAAGAGGGTTAAAATCAGCAAATGCTATATTTGTGAGATTACCATAGTAAAGAAATGCCTAGACTTGTTTATCTGGATGAAAGTAAAATGAAAACCCCAGACATACCCTTCAAGCCGCATTTTTTGGGCACTCAGTTGGCTCTAAATCAAGGTTATTTCACTCATAATATAGGATTAATCCCATAGTATTTTTTCAAACTGAAAATTAAAACCTGCCTGCTTTCCAAAATTGAAATATCTACATGGTGTTGCTAACTCTCCATACTTACACTCATTATAGCTAGAGTTTCCATGCCTTCTAGCAATCATTTATTGATATCTTCCCCATTTTAAAAGCTGGCAATTGAACAGACAGTTGTTAGGACAATGAGTTTCTGGTTGCTGAAGCTCAAGTTGTCCTGACATAAAATCACTGATTTTTGCTTGCTGTAGACATGTAAGGTACTGTAGCATAGCTGAGCTGTTGCCAAAGATATGGAATAAAAAGGCTTGGCATCTATCACATACTTGACACCTAAAGAGCACAGAAGCTCTAAGATTCCTATTCCCTGTAGGCGCACTCTTAGTCTAGACAAACTGATTTCTCACAGTTTTAAAATGCATTACAACACTCTATTGTGATCATTTCATCCACACAGCTCCAGCTAGTGACAGAAGAACCTGTCCTTTAAGCGACATTTCAATGGGCTAAAGCTCCCGCTCCAAGATGCCATTAAAACAATATAATACTTGAAAAGAACTATGCTGCATTGGGTTGAACTCTTAGCTGGGTCTTCAGTGCTTTGTTCTGAGTTTAAGTTCTCATTGAAACTACCTGCGAACCAACTTTCCAAAACAAAGATATTTTTGACAGCTGGTTTCACATTAGTATCTTTTTTTTTCAAGTGTTCCTTAATTTTGCTGTATTAGCAATTTAAGATACTAGTGAGGTGTTCAGCATTCAAAATCTTACAGATATTAGATGACAGTAAAAAAGACTTGAGAATTGAACTGTATAGATTTACTAAAAATTAATAACCCTGTTTCAGATTTTTAAAACTGGCTGCCACCTAAAAGGTGCATTCTGACATTCTGTTTTTCTTAATATATATGTCATTTGAATAGTATATTCTGATTTTTTTTTTTTTGGTAACTCAAGAAAATTTTAATACTAATTTTGAGGCATTTTGTCTCTTTTTGGAATAAGCTCAAAGAGACAACCCCCTTTATTTTAAAACAGTGGAAATCATATAAAATTTCTTAAAAACAGAGGTTTTTCTTTATTACAACTCAGATTACTTAAGAATGTTTGTCATGGAGGAAAGCCTGCTAAAGCTGTTCTGGAAAGGATAGTAACAGACAAAATCTGCTACGCAGCAATAAGAAAAATTGATTCATAGAGGCGGTGTCAATGAAAGCACTATTCAGCATGAAGATGACTTTTAAAGGAAACGAGAATTTCCTTTTAAAAACTCCACTAATAGCAGAAATTCCAAAGGGGACAAGAAATAGAACTCTCTAATTAAAGGAGAGAGACAAAATGATTAAAAGTAGCTCTGAAAACAAATGCTTTTGAATAGATGGGTCAGGTGTACATAAAGGTGTTATGTTTCTTCTATGGCATTTCCTTCACCATGAAGACAGAAACTGTACATAACTACTATTAACTACCTACAGTTTAGCACTCCCCCTTTTTTTTCTTTTTTTTTTTTTTAATAAAGGAAACAGGGAACAAGCAATGGGAAGTTGATGTCAAAACACAGAAAAACCTCCCAGCAAGCTTCCAGCAACCACCCAGGATTTAGAGTCTTGCTAGCCGCTCTCTTTTCAATACCAGAATTTCACACATTTCAATGACCATTATGACTTCAAAGAATCAAATTTTCATCATTGTCCGTCATCTGCCGGTTGATTTGTATAAAGCAGTTCTTCTGCATGCATTCCAGACAAAGGGCTCCTTACTTTCGTGGCTATATATCAAGTTTAAAAGTTCTATTTGTGACAGTTGTGTCTGTGGTAAATTAGGGTAACACTGAAGGAGTGCAGCTGCTCCACAGGAACCTCCTTTTTGGCATCATTTCACTTAAATAAAAACTGAATAATTAGCTTCTGCCTTTATTAAACCACAAAAATGCCACTGGCCTTAGCAATTACTTCCGGTTGCCCCACCTACTTAACCTCAATAGTTTTACACTTGTTAGAATGGAAAGTATAAGTTTTCTGTACTCTATAAGAGTTTACAACAGCTTGCTCTCTTCCCCACCACCAACATGTCTTACCAGACTAACTACGTAAAGTTTTGCTATAAATCCATGTTGCAATTCACTTTATTTAGAAGTTATTATATCAAAGCACAGAACGTCTTGCATAATACCCACAGAGTAGCTGCTGTGAAAAAAGTTTTTTATTTAATGTGCTCAGCTGCTTAACTGTACGTCAGGATCAGAACATTTATGTTTCTACATATAAGACAATATTTTTGAAGGAAAGGCAAAAGAATAGATTCTGCTATGTAAACTGCAAATGGAAAAATGGAGCAGAATGAACTAAACATGGTCAGACAACATTTATCTAACAGCTACAAACAAAACAAGGGGAAAAAGCATATTTGCCCTTAGGAAACCTTGTATCACACAGGATCCAGTTTTCTTCCAGACTTCAGAATCATTCTGCATTATCACAGTAAATGATGAACAACATGGTATTACTCATAACATATTCTCCCATCTAGCCAGCCTGCAGAATGATTAATAAAGAGGCTGAAAAAAGCACTTAAAGAACTGTGTTTTTAAAAAGAAAACAGAACACTGTAAGCAGGAAACAGAATTTGATAATAACAAAGATTTCATGAAGGTTTCCATTTAAAGAAAATTTCTTTTCACAAGCAGTTTTGTAAAAAACTAAAGAGAAACTCAAAATGCAGAAAAGTAAGTCTAACAGAAGCAGAAACCGTCACATTACTGGAATCAAGCTAAGTCCATTATAATACTTTTTAGATTGCTGACTGCCATTATGCAAAGGAAGTGTCAGCATCCAAAACAAGCACTGGTAGCTTCAGCATTTCTATTCATTAGTTTGTACTTCACAGCTGAGGCAATACTATAGCAACCATGATGTCTGAGCATCCACTGCAGTTGCAAAAACTCCTTGAGAACTTCCCTGTTGCCCTGCTCCAATGGCTGACTACACTTCCCCAATATTTTACATGCTTAATATTATTCTATACTTCCTGGTATGAGATACTTCAAATAAAATGACATAACACATTTCAAACACCATTAAACCAGCATCTCTTCGAATCTGTAATTTGAGAAAAACAGTAGGAAAGAGCAAATGGGAATAAAGACTAGAACATGACTTCACAATAATAACTAGAAAACATCCTTCTCACCTGCCCTTCTTTCACGTCTTTAAAACACTTCACTTGAAGCTAGCAATGCATCCCCAAATTTTCTAGTCACATCTCCTCCAAAAGTCATAGAAAATTGGTATTTATAAAAGTGATTACTGGTAAGTTATAGGAAAAGCTGCTGAGTTGTGCTTTTGTTAGTTTAAACTAAAACACTGAAAAGAAAAACAAAAATCCATGATTTGCACTTCTCAGTACACTCACGAGACTCAAAACAGAGAGGCATTTTTCTTGACACACTTGCAAAAAATACCAACCATTTAGTCTGCATTCTGATAGACAAGTAAACAACATTTTACAAACTTAAAAATGAAACCGTTGAAACACCTAAGTCCCACTTTCAGCACAGACAGGCTATTTCTTGTTCAGTATCATTTTTTCTGCCAAGAAACAATTGCAAGAAACAAAAATGTATTTTTTATTAATACCGTATTTTTTCCTGTAACAGTATGTCTTAGCTGTGTAGATATTGTCAGGGTAAATAAAAAGATGTTAAACATAAAGGAAATCAAATAGCTGGGTTTACACTTTGGTTCCTCTTTATATCTCTATTAAGAAAATCGCTATTAAATAGAGGAAAGCAGGGGCACTCAGGGGCAAAGAGCATATTTCATAAAAATAGATGTTGCTACTAGTACTTATAAGAGAATTCAGTGTAGATGTGATGTTCTTCAAACTGAAAGAATGACAAACAGCATGATTATCTTGAAAAAGATGGAAAAAAGTCTGAATTACAGAAGATCTTGCAAATTACTTTTTATTCTCACCCAACAATATTTAGAGAAAGTATATTTTCTAGAACTCATCTAAACCATATGTAAGCAAATCTTTTGCTTGCACACACAGAAAAGTCTGTGCAAGCAAAGGCTAGGTTTTTTTCTGAGGCCTTTTAAAAATATCATTTTCTACAGCACATGGATTTCAAGCACTCTACTATAAATTCACAAGAAAATGCAAGAAAATCAATTAGTGAAGAATAAGACTACAGCCACATTTTTAGATGACAGACTTTCAAATCAAAGAAGAGGCAGTCTTAGTTTACCTGCATTTAGAGTAACCAAACAATTGAAACAATCTGATTTATCTTAGAATAATTTACATTATGGTAACACTTCCCTGCTGTACTACCATAAGCAGCTGCTCTTACAGACAGTATTACTCAGTGGAAAACAAGAGAACAGGCAGGAGAAGCTTTGAAAGAAAGCAGACAGAAGTACTAGCAGATAGACAATACCTAGGATAAAGAATTTTGCACCTATTCCCCCAGTTAGTTCAATTTTTTATATAATATTAAATAAATAACATATTGTAGTTTACTTGTAATTCAGTGATGGCATGTTTTTCAAACATAATTTATTCGGTTTGAAGTATTTATAATACAATCCTAGCATAAGTCACAGTAATGCAGATTGTCTTGCAAAGCTAAACACAGTATTTCAATAATATCTTGGTGAATTTTTCATTAACGATGATTTATAGTCTATAAAATGCAATTTTGATCATGGACACCAAGAGCCTTAACCAGTAGTTCAAGATGAGGTCTTCATGTCTGAGGTGAAAGCCAAAATTCAGGCTACTCTTGTGCACTGGAAATAATTTCTGTATTTTTTGTGCGTTTCCGACGCCATTTTAATAAAATATTTTAACTTTCACTAAAAGTTAAGTGTATTTACAAAATAAACCATAAGCATGTGACTTAAATTAATTTTTTAAGGTTACTGTTTTTCAGGAATAATAAAAAATTAAAAATTATTATCTACTTTATGCCCATCTGAAAACCTTACAATGCTTCCTCTGAAGTACCAATTAAGAAAATTTCCAAATAAGGCTTGAGTAGAGTTGCCAAATTTAGGTACCACTTGTTCCATAATCTTCAGCTTTCAGAAAGGGCTTCAGTTGATGTTAAATATGTGGCTCTTTCCCAAAGCTCCCTTATCCACTGAAGCTGCAAAATACCCAAGGGAGCAAAAGACTCAGAGCCTTCAAGGAATTAGGAAATTACTTACACACAGGCAGTGGAATTGCTGCTGTGAGGCAGGAACACCTTGATCAATTCCTAATCTAACCTGGACAGCAAATATTCTAAGGTCTGAGCTACTGAGCACCCATTTGGATGTGCAGCAACATCTTAGGAACTTCTAACTCTGGTAAGATTTTTTATGATGAAATCATAAGAAAGATTGTCACTACAGTGTATGAAACACTAACTGTGAATTCAGTTTTAAGTAACTAACTATGTCCTAAGGCTGGAAGCTAGAGCAAAGAATACTAAAATTTAAATCTCATTATTGTGCATTTTCTAGTGTTCTTTTCCTTTCACCTCACAACTACCAATTAATTAATTCCCTACTGAATGGTAGCTATGGAGCAGCATTTAACTTTAAGGTTTAAAAATTAGCAAACAATTCAGGATTCTGTTTATTAAGATAAAGGTACTCATTAAAGGTGAGGGTAAAAAAAGGGCAAAATGTAGATTTTAAAGTTTAGCTTGACAGTTCTGACACACTATTTATGGTCTGCTACTAAGAAGAGTATCAAGAAATTCAACCAATGCCTGCCTTAATTGTTCTCTATTCTTCACATCTCCTTTATAGAGAAAATGATTTCTGTAACAGATCTTTGCCCATATAGTTACAAGTGGTGTGAGACATAAGAGACAAAAACAGAAGCAAATCCCCAATCAAGAAATGCAAATTTAGAGCAAAATCCCTGTTAGTGCATGCTTTTTAGAAGAAGAAAAGTTGCACTTCAGAAACTACAAGGAAATCAGACCTGTTAAAAGCTGCCCCTTACCCTAATGCAGGATGTAATGCTTCTGTGTAATATGCATGCACTTTAGAAGTTGAAAGGAAGTGCTAAATAGTGTACATAATTTCCATACACAGCAGGTAGTGAAGCAAGAAAAGAAGTGACACAGTTACCCTCATTAAAGAGATGCACAATAGAGAACTGTTATGCAGTGTTAGCATATTGAAGGTCTATGCATCAGGGATGTTGCGGCTATTAACAGCTTAAATGTTCTCTGCATTTTGTTAATTAGTGCATATAGCTTTCAAACCTTAACTGTGTTTTAGAAGGTTCTTTTCTAAGAGTAGCACAGCCATTACTTCCTGGTGGGGATGGAAAGAGTTAATGGAGCTTCAACTGTTTCAATGTTATCAATAAAATACACCTTAATTCCATTGGACAAAATGGGTTTTTTTACATTTATCTATATAGCTAGTTAAAATTGATGGTTTCAAAAATCCCTCTCTAAAAAAGCTGATTTGTAACTAGAATATATTAGTATTACTTCGCAACTGGTTTTAGCTAGTTACTTCTAGAAATCCATTCATGTAATTAGTGCTTTGGCCTTTATATGCTTGGCCTTCACTTACAGGACAGAAATCATAGTCTTATACTTTCTAATAAAATAGAAAGAAATCCATCATCAAAGAAAATTAACTTGAAACACTAAAGTTTACTTTCACTTTTGCATTACTGTGGGGGAAAAAAATCAAAGGAGAGTGCAATGTCCAATTGTGTTTACTAAATGGAGATAAAAAATTAAGAATTTGTATAGGAACCAGACATTAGAGAGAAGATATTCAACTTCTGACTCAACAGATGCAGAATGAGTTGACACAAAAATGCTTTCAAATAGAGTCAAAAACAAAACAACAAAAATATGGTCCTAAGAAAAAATACAAACCAGAAGAATAAAAAATAAAATACTAGTGCAAGCTACAATATTTATCTTAAAATAGCTTCTGCCTGGTTAATATGATACTCAGTAAGAACTTCAAATACATGATATATACGGATTATGTTTGCCTACATAGGAAAACAGTTACTTATTTTCATACATGAATTAATGTGCACATTAAGAAAATGAACTGATAAGTAAAATTAACAACTTCTGCAGAAATTTTAATCTGAATTACTACCAGTCATAATTTTTCAGAACTATCTTAAATATCTTTTAAAAAATACTGTCTTTGGTATGTCTGACCAGTATTTTGTAGAAATTCCTCGTAGCTCAGTTTCTTATCATCTGTTAACCAAGTTTTCAGGCTAACAGGTAATAGGATAAAAGTTATTTTCCCATCAGCAAAGACTTACTTTTGTTTTAAGCTTAGAGTGAGTAGAACTGAGTATGCCAAAAATATATATAAGAGACTAAGCAATTGCCCTACGGTGCATGTTTCACAGCATAAGAACTAAATGGCATACTAAAACTCTGGTTCTGAACATCAGATGCTCTCTCCATGGTCCATGTCTCCACGTAATACAGGTTAATTTGCCAGTTTGAGAAAAGACACATGAAAGTACTTCAAAGATACCTCACAAACATGCCATCAAGAATTTGAAAAACATTTGATTCCATCACTGATGATATGAGTACAGCCAGAAAGCACTGAAGAAGTCCCAGGCTCTCTTGCAGCATGATCAAGATGTTCAAGGATTCCCATGAAACTACCAGGCTTTCCAGACAAGGAAAGCTTTTCCCTTCTGACTTGATAAAATGGTTCAGCTAGGCCTTCCTGACTAGAACCAGCTTTCATGTCTATAAAAGAAACTTAGGATTTGTGGTTTTCTAGCCTTTCTTAGGCTGGGATTTGTGGTTTAATTCTACAACTTAGTACTACAGAAATGCAGAAAGACCCACTTGAATGCACAGAAAAACTAGCAATGTACAGGGAATTTAATCACTATTCCTGGCAACACAAGAAGAATTCATGTCATCTACAGTAATAACATAACATGGGATACTAACTTGGGTTTTTTAGATAATGGAACTGTTTTATGAGAACATGGACATACCCTCCTTTAAAAACAAAAACTATTGAACAAAACAGCTCTAAAAAAATGAAGTTATTTCTTACTCCTGTTGATTACTTGGTTGTATCAATGACTTTTATTCTTTCTAGCAGATTAGAAACATGGTTTGCATATTTAGACTTCCAAAGCCAAGCAGGTGTTTAGATGTTGAATAACCCTTTGGAATCCAAACTAAACAGGACACAATGATGCTCCTTTAATTTGTTCTGAGCAGCCATCACAGCAAACTCTTTGAAAGCATTATTCATTCACAGAAAATTAAATACTATTTAATGAAATGAAAAAAAAAAACAACCCTACATACTTTTCAAAAAAACATACTTTGACCAAGTGCACTAGATTGAAGCCTTGAAATTTTTGCACAATAATGCTGTATGAAGGAAGCCCAGACAAAACAGACACTCAGAAGGGTTGTGTAACCTCAATTGCAAACACTCCTCCTTCCAACAGCCAGCAGAGAGAGCACTACTGTGTACCAAAAGAAAAGACTCTCAGACCAAGGAAATACAATTCCTTTACCCCAGCCTAAACCCAAAATAAACCTACATAGGGATGAGAAGGAAATTGCTCTCATGGATACAACGATCCTGTCACTTTATATACATGGTTCTGAGCTACCTGCAAAATGTAGTTTTCTAAACTGAACACCAGAAGTATCTTCAACTGAATTTTAGTAATATAGCAATATTTATTGCTGTTAGAAGACAGATAAAGGTGATGGCAATTCCTACGTGGACTGTCAGAGTTACAGAGAGCTTCTTTATCACAGGGAGTAACTTGTTGCCCACAGACATTCTTACAGAAAGCACTTTATCACACAATTGGGCTTTCTAAACCACTGCAAGCCTCATTGAACTACAGCTGCTTACAAAAACAAGTTGTAGCAAGTAATACAGACTGAACTGAGTTAGGATATTCCAACTAAGAAGGTATTTAATTGCCAAACAGCAAAATATAATAAATAAGCAGTATTTAAAGTATGTATGTAACTAGACAAACTGGTAACTACACCTGAGCTTCTACTGTAATTAAGCCCAAATGCAACTACCAACCATAGATATAAAGAAGAATATGTTTAATTATTTCAATTAGAAACAAACAAAAAAATAATGTTTAGAAACAAATATGTACTCTGGCAGACCAGAACGGTGTACGCGAAGCAAGAAAAGTTATCAGCATCTCCAGAGTCATTAAACCCTTCAAATATTACACTTCACTTAATCTGCTTTTTTAAGTTAAACAAGGTTTTTTCCTCCCCAAAGTAGTATTTCTTAATCTTCATTGGATGAGAGGAGAGTGGACATGGTATAACAGAGAAATAGAAAAACAACTTTTTAATCTATTATGTTTTGGAGCAAAATGCAGTTTCACACATAAACTATCAGTGACTGCAGAGTAAAGGCTTTTCAACATTTAACCCTATGCAAGTCCACTCTTAAATTAGACCGTTTTATTAATGTAGATGTGCATTTTCACTTCCTAATGGTCTTCCCTTTTGAATAGTTCACTTTTATTGAAATAATTGGAAGTTTGAAATAATTCTAGAATGTAGTTTTATATCTTAATCATCCTCTATCATCTTTCAAACATCAGAGCAGTTAAACGCAGAACTGAGATGACCAAAGGCAAACAAAACACTTTTTAAAATTTGAATCTCAAGTACAACACAGTTCAAACAAGCTGATCACCTGCTTACTTGACACAACCATGATTGAAGAAAGTACTTCTCCATATCACAGGCTTCATATGCAAAGCCCCTCTGTGCAAAACTAGAAACTGTTTCTCAAAACATATTTGCAAAGTAAAGGATGGAAAAAAATCTTTATTAGCCTAATTTTACATAACAGCTTTATTATTTTTTAATAATTTTCTACTATTCTGAAGCAAGCTGCTAATCTAATTTAGAGAAAAAAAAAAAGAAAAGGAAGACAAGCCAAAGGAGGAAATTTGAGGCTAGGGGGAGGAAATGAGTAAGTCTAAACCCCCAAAGAAATTACCATCCTCATCCTGTGTATGCTTTGAATATGACAAGTCCTTATCAGAGCTATACATATAAAGTACAGAAAAACTTGACAGTTAGATTCCTCATCTACAGAGCAACACTGTCCTAAATTGAATCCTTTATGGTAGCCACTTGAATAAATACTACAGCTAGAATGGATTAAATGAAAGATTATTGTAAATTCTTTTATTCCATTAAGGTAATTTAGGAACAGCTTCAACTCACCCTTAAGGAATTAACCCACAATGGGTTAACAGCATTTTAAAAACCAAAACACAGAACATCCAGTATATCCTTATTGTTTAACATAGTGGTAATGCTTGCAGAATTCTTGGCTGAAATAGTAGTTTCAATAAAAGAAAATCTAGTAAGACTGTCCTTAATAAATACATACTTTGCCAAGTGTTTCTCTTCACTGAGTTGCAAAAACAGCTCCTACACACAGTCTTCAATGCAATGTCACAATGTCACACACATAATTTTATGACACATTATTGCTTTGGTTTTCAGAGTAATGTATTATATACTCTCAGTTCTTGGGAAAGCAATGATTATACTTTAAAATGCATGTTAAAGTGTGATTTGCTATGTCCTTTGTTTCATAGCACGGTAGACTATCAGACTGAGTTTTGAAGAAGTTTCATTCCAGACTATTTTTCACTTGTTTGTATATTTTACTTTGAGCTGCAGTATTATCACTGTTTATTACAGTAAAGTCTAGGGTTCTTTAATCAAACAAAGATTATACAATTTCACTAATTTTTAATCCTAGCCAAAATTGGGATTTGGATGGTGAACAAACTATGACTCAATCCTGAAAACACTGTGTGATGTTTGCTAATAACACAGTCTTCTAGAAAAAATGGACTGGAGTGTTTTCACAACTTTTTTGCGGAAAAGGTTCATATTCTGAGAATCCTATTAATACACTGTTACTCCTGAATTATCTATCAGTAAAGATTTAAAACAGACACTAAATCATACCTCTACACAGCCAAAAGGAAGCTGCTAAGATTCTTTACACAGATATCACAATAGTTATTAGAGTCACAGAAATCACTGCAAAGGCCTGTAAGATAATTGAATTCAATTGTTAACTCAGCACAGCTAAGCCCATCACTAAACTATGTTCTGAAGTGCCACATCTACACATCTTTTATACATCTCCAGGAATGGCGACTCAACCACATCCCGAGGCAGCCTGTTCCAATGTTTTACACCATTTCCTGTGAAGAAATTTTTCCTAATATCCGACCCATTTCCTCTTCTCCTATCAACTGCTGCTTAAGAGAAGAGACCAATCCCACCTATGTCCTCCTTCCAAGTAATTACTTGGATACAATGATGCATGCTCTGAGCTTCCTTTTCTCCAAGCTGAACACTCCCAGCTCCCTCAGTAAATACCATCATTTCCCCAGCTCTGTTGCCCTTCTCTGCACTCTCTCCAGCCCCTCAGTGCCTTTCCTGCAGTGAGGGCCCAGAGCTGGACCCAGCACTGGAGGTGTGGCCTCAGCAGGGCCCAGCACAGGGGGACAATCCCTGCCCTGGCCCTGCTGGCCACAGCATTGCTGATCCAGGCCAGGATGCCATTGGCCTTCTTGGCCACCTGGGCACAGCCTGGCTCCTGTTCAGCTGCTCTCACCAGCACCCCCAGGTCCTTTTTCAGTCACTCTTCCCTAGCTTGTGGCACTGCCTGGGGTTGTTGTGACCCAAGAGCAGGACTTAGGTCTTGTTGAACTTCACACCACTGGCCTCGACCAACCAATCAGCCTGCCCAGATGCCCCTACAGAGCCCTCCTACCTTCCAGCAGATGAACACTCCTGTTCAAGTTAGTGGCGTCTACAAACTGACTCAGGGTACACTTGATCCCCGTGACCAGATCATCAATACAAATATCAAACAGGACTGGCTCTGATACTGAGCCCTGGGGAATACCATTTATGACAGTACCAACTGGACTTAACTTCATCCACCACCACTCTCTGGACTTGGTCTTTCAGTATTTAACTCTTGACCATCCAGGCTTCCCCTGAGTGAAAAGTACACCCATCTGGGCCATGGGCGGGTATTTATTTTCAGGAGGAAGATGTGGGAAAGGATTTACTAAAATTCATGTAGATGACATCATGGCCTTTTCTTCATCCACACTGACTTACATCACTGGCCTAGGCTGCTGAGCAGTATACGCTGATTTTGAGTGCCCTTTCAAAAGTATGAACTGCTCACCCTCAAATAAAGGATCAGATTTTCTGTGCCCAGTTTGGTTTATACAAGTTATCTACAGTGAGCTACACAGTCTACAGTCTGATGGAAAATAGTCCTTTACTGAGGTTCAGTACTAAGACTTCTGAACCATTACTTAGAAAAGCTTAACTAGCAGTATAGACAAAACAACTTCAGGACACACAATGAAATGTTAATAGCATCATTCTGTTTAGCCTTTCATGCTTGTAATAGTCTGCCCCTAGATGTTCTCACCATGCTGAAAAAACTATTTTAGTACCATTTAAACTGCACTGTGTAGCTCTGCCTGGAATGCTTAACCCTGTGCAGCAACTCATTTTATCTTGGCCTGATACAGAATAAAAACATCTGTGAGGTAACTACAACTCCCCAGTGACCAAGCCCTAACTGCTCATGCAATAGTTTTTGCACTGAGCTGCAGAATATATATTATTAGTTGAATATTCTGCTTTAGCAGTGCAACGGATAATTTCTGACAGTAGTTCTAATCTTCAAACATTCTTGAAATATCATCATTTAACCAATTAAAAAGTCCTTTTATTGACAGATATTGGTGGGAACCTTTCAGCTGCAAATAGCAACCTCCATCAAAGTGCCTAACTCCAGCACTGACTGGGAAGCCTACTTAAAGGTTCCCAGGCATGCTGCACTGGATGACTTTTAGCTACACACAGTATTGGTGCACCCTACTCACAACAACTGAAACAAATCACAGGAACTAGAATAGCTCAAATCCCCATTTTCAGGAAAAACCATTTCAACTTTTTATAATTATGATATAATGATGTATGTTATACCATACACACAAACAGTTAAAAAATTTGGAACATTACCTGAATGAGATTTGCTGCTGACAGCCTTTGCCCTCTATAGCCCAAATTTCCTAATGCAAGCAGGGTCTTGAGAGACTACTTTTCACACAGCTATTTGTCCAGACTCTTGGAATATGACCTAATTGGTGGCCAGAGAATCAAAATATGATGCAAGAACTGTATTTCTGTTGAGCTTTGCTCATTTTGTATGTTATTTTATTCAGGTTTTACTGTTCATTAAAAGTTAATTTATTCGGTATTCACTGAAAACAGCCAATAACTGAGACCAAGATATAATTTCTTGGATATGTTCTACATAGGCTCACGATTTAATTCCTTTTACATTAAAGAGACACACCTTTTTTCTAGTGTGACAAATGAATGTGATTTAAACTACTGGTTTTCCTGCTATTTCATTAGTACTCATTTTTCTGTTGTATTCAACAGAGTAGAGTCTAGGCTGTAGTAAAGAAGTGACCGAATACTGCCTAATTATTCAATCTCATGATGCTCATACATCTTCTATTTAATTTGTGTTTCTCAATACAAGGAATATTTTAGCACTGCTAGAACCAAATCATTCTGTTGAACAAGTTCTAGCACATGCATGTACAGATATGAATACAAGGTCTACAAGAGCACTGGAAATACAGATTAATTTCACTACAATATGCAGTTAAAAGTTTTCAACAACCTTAGCATTACTCTCCCAGCCTTGTAAATATCAAGTCACAGAAGAATTCAGTTTCAAAATAAGTTACAAGATGAGAGTGGCTCACAAGAATAACCACATCCCCTCTTCCACCTGTTCTTGCTCCTTCTGAAATGCAAAGGTGATGAGGCGATGTCCAGCTTTAAAAATAAAAAAATTCAAAATATGGCAAAGATGAAAAATCCATCAAAGTATGATTTGATGATTTCTAATAATCTGTAATGGAAAATAAGTATTTTTCAATTAAATGTAATGCATCCATTTCCACAGTACAGTTTAAATATAACTTGCCTGGAAATAATAGTTTTATGCTTTGTAAAATTAATTAACAGAAAACACCTGCAATATGCTAAATTAATTTCAATTGGTTGTAATTAATCATACTTAAAATTAGGGAATATACTGCAGCAACCTAAAATAAGGTAAGATAGCACTCTACATTAAAATGAGATTTAACAGGTGTCTAGAGAACTTCTTCTAATGCTGAAAGAGTGGAAAACCACATCAAACCCTGAGACAATTTTCCTTGCTAATGTGATATAATTTTTGCCCACTAAAAGAACATGAATTTAAAACATTATGGAAACTATTCCCAAACTTTAATGAAATCTACAAATGAAGTTTCTAATTTTCTGTCATTTTGTTTCAGGTCCTATAATAATCTAAAAAAGAAAAAAAAGATTTTTGCATTTAGCATGTGGACCTACATGCACAACATTGTAAGAAAACACTATTCAGTCTGACATTTAACCTAACACTTAAAGAAATAAAGATAAAATAATCATTTAGAAACATTATATGTATCAACGTAAAAAAACTTATAAATGGATGCTATATGAGATCTCAAAAAACCTCAGCAAATATGATACGAGAGTTTTCAACTTGATGACAACATATAATGAAATACGCACTCCATGTACAGTGTATTTACAATAACACTAAAGGAACTCAATAGCTGTATTTCAGACTAGTTTCACTTTAACTCAGCTGGAAGTATAAACTCTCATAGCTAGACAGGGTAACTTACAACACTAACTTTGGATAATGTACATTTGAATTCAATATGGAAGATGGAAGAGTGTTTCTTTTTGTGGGTCTGTCTTTGCATTGTAATCTTTTCAGATGTATGTATACATCACCCAAGGCCACAACAGCGAAACATGAGAATTTTCAGGTGATATAAAAGTATATTTAAATATATATATGTATATATGTATTTTAACATTAAAGAACAGTACATTTAGAAGTCATTTAGGAAAATGTATGTCTACTGATTTGTTCAATCCTACTTATACAGTGACTCAGGATCTCTACAAATTTCATAATCCCAAGTTATGCAAGTAGACTAGCAAGATAATCATATTTCTGAGAATAAAGTACTATTTTTTCCTTAATTTTTAAATCCAAGATTGTACAAATTCAGAAAGAAGTTTATGAAGTAACTGATTATTTTCTTTACTCGCATGTAATTATTATTGCTACATATATATACAAAGCATAAGAGAAAAAAGCCCTAAAGAGCTGTTAAAGTGTGGTTTTTTTCCAACAGCCTCTTAAACTTCAGCTGTTTCAACTCGCACATATCATCACAAACGTACAATTTTTAAATATAAATTCCAAAGATTTCTTAGGTAGTTCATATAGCTTCAGGGATACAAAAAAGATACATACAATGTGAACTGTCTGGTACGTAGGATAGGAACATTCTTTTCCTGGAGATTCAAAAGCGATATGAAAACCAATGAAAGGTATGCTTCTGCTGTGATGCATTCCCCCAAGAAGTCTTACAAAAATTATACTATTAAATAATGTAAACGTAAGTGTCAGGTTGCATCTAGAGTAACAGACCACACATTATGGAAAAAGTTACAAGAAAAGATTGCCAAATTTCTGATCTGCTACTGATTAGCAGAAGAATGTTATGCATTTGTTTCCAGTTGTAATCTAACCTTCATGCATATTCAAAAGCTAGAGTGTATGTGCATAGTAACAATAATCTTCCATGATATATCTTTACACAGTATCTTGGGCACCAATGAAGAAAATTTCAGGAAGCTGGCAAATTCCGTATAATTTCACTACACAGAAAATATACCTAAACTTCAAAAAGAACAAACTTATTATTAATTACAGCTCACACCGGTCTTTGACTAAAGTATAACAATAATAAACAAGGTACTCATCATTTTACATTGCTTAACACTTTGAATGCCATATTCATTCACATACTTATGTTTTACTGATGTTCCACTTTTAAAAGTGTATAAAGGACTGTTGCTTTGTAGTTCACATTTATATGGCTTTCCTAGAAGAACGCAGAATACCATACTGAATGCCTATTGTGCAGAAATAACCCTGAAGGCTGTATCATAGTATTCAGTAGAAAACCCTTACCAATTTTTCATCAACTGTGATGAGTTGCGTGTCTCGAGTTTGGTTCTGCGCCAGCCGCCATGTGGAAGTGCTCAGTGACCTGCAGTGCAAGACTTGAAGTTAAAAAATGATTCATGCAATGAGAAAATAGAGGCAGACAAATCTTACATAAACAAGTTACTTTAACAATATCCGTCTTGTAAAAAAAATTGAAGAGGGAGAGATGAGGGCACAAAAATCCTTTTTCTCCCCAATTAGTTCTGTCTGCTGAGTTTTTGGCAGACTCCCACTTAGCAGTTCACAACAGGCTGCACTTTATGTCAGCCTACAGGCTCTCTGTCACAGAGAGACTGCCAGTGGCAAGGACTGTACTGCTCTATATGAACGTACAGTAGCTGGTTTGTCACGAACAGACAGAAAAACACAAGGCTGCTGCAAGCATTCTGGAACTCTGATCCTTAAACTGATGGCATCAGAGGGGAAATATCCTAAATCTATTTGCAATGGTACAGCTCCAATTCTACACATCAATAACATGACATTAACAAATTCAAAAATCCCAAACCAATCCAAAAAAATGACTAAACAAACTCTAAGCTGATACTGCAAACATAGCTTTCAGGTTGGGAGTGGGCAAAACAACTATTTTCCTTAATTTCTGAATAATTTTGGGTCAGCTTATTCATTTCAAGAAATACAATTTATCTTCTTGCATAATTGCTAAATCTGTAAGATACATATGGAAACAGAGAACACAATTCCACATCACTGAATTAACTAGATTTGCACTTTGCTTACATTATGTCACTAATGACAGGCTTAGGCCCTTTGAGTACAAATCATCTTTTGGCGAAATAATGCAACAGCAGGTGAAACAAGCCAAGAAACTTAATTCTCTGACCTCATGATAGAATACCAGGTTGGAAGAGAACCTCAAGGACCATCTGTTTCAACCTTTCTTGGCAAAAGCATGGTCTAGACAAGATGGCCCAACACCCAGTCCAGCTGAATCTTTGAATTGTCCAACTCTGAGGAACCCACCACTTCCCAGGGGAGATTGTTCCAATAGCTGACTGACTTAACTACACTGTGAAAAATTTTCCCTGTGTCTAACCAAAATCTCAACAGGAGTAACTTGTTCCATTAGCTTCTTTTGCATGTGACTCACTGTAAAAAGGAGTGTCCACCTTCTCTGTAACCACCTTTTAAAATACTGGAACCTGGTGATAAGTCTTTGGTCAAGACTAAACCAATCCAGTTCTTTCAGACTTTCCTCATGTGCCAGGCTTCCCTGTCCTTTCATGACCTTTGTGGCCTTTCTTTGGATCCCCTCCAGCCTGTCCATGTTGTATTGCAGGTATGGCCTGAGAAGTGCTGAGAAAAGTGGGATCATAACTTCTTCATCTCTGCTGGTTATGCTTTTGTTGATGCAACCCAGCAACCTGTTTCCTCTCTTTGCTCAGAAGCAACTGTCCACACAGACTGAGACTGTTCTCCTCAGGACCTCCAGTCCCTTACCCCAAAGTTAGTCCCCAGTCGTGTAAATCCCAGACTATGCTGCAGTTCTGGATTATGATTTCCCAGGTTGAACAACAGCAACTTGCTCTTGATGAACTTCATAAGGATCTTACTAGCCCACTTTTCCAGCCTGTTTAGGTCTTCCTGCAGGGTGAATTTCTTTTCCAAAGTGTCCACTTCCCCACTCATTTTGGTATCACCAGCAAACTTTTATCAGGGTTTGCCAGAATCCCACCATGGATCACTTATGAAGAAATCAAACAGTGCTGGGCCCAAAGCTGATCCCTGGGGACCCCACCTGTAACAGGTTGCCAATGTGAAAAGGAGCGAGACACCACCACGCTCTGAGTGCTGCCTGTCAGCCAGCTCCCCACCCACTGCATGGACCACTTCACCAGTCTGTGGCACACCAGTTGTTTTGGGAGGAGGCTTTGACAAAGCATATCAAAACCCTTGGAGAAATCCAGGTAGACAACAGTGTGCTCCATATTTGATTAAGGCCATTTTAAAGAAATGAGGAACAAAAATGCAGGAATTCATTTTTCTCTACAAAAACTTTCTGAAACTAAAAAACTGCAACAAAGTTCAGTTAAATATCTAATATAAATAAAAACTTTCAGCACAGATTACATTCTATTAAATTATCTTCCCTCTGCCTTTAACAACTTCAAAACATCTCCAAAGCACAAAGTTTATTAACTCACCTAACTCTGTGGCATGGACAGACAGATCTATTTCTATTTAAAGTGACAAAATCTGTCAGGAAAGTTACTTTGTTTCAGAACATAGAAGTTTTCCAGTGCAAGGAAGCCAAATTATTTCATAAAAACTCAAGGTAACTACTTTGCTAGCTCAAAATCTCTGTACCAGAATGCTTCTGGCTCAATACTGCCAGTAATTTTTAAGTTGCAAATGTAACAGAATACGTCACAAAAACAGAATAGAGAGATTCTGGAGCACTAGGAGAACAGGCTGTTACTTGGTCCTTATTAAAATACACACCAAGAGAGATGTTATCCTAAGAGCATGCTGAACAGCAGCATTACACTTGTGTTCCAGACTTAAGTAGCTAAAGCCAGAAAATATTCAACCTTAAATAAGGAAAAAAAGCCATTGCTACAGGAAAATTAGTTTCTCCTCCACTACAATAGCTTTACTATCAAAGTAATATTCTGCAGGTATTCCTGGAACTTCATGTGGTACAGTGTTCACTACATTACTTAACATCTGTCCATAAGAAAGACATTGGATTATGCAATTTAATTATTTCCTTCTCTAAAGAAAACTCATCTAGACTATGAATCAAGAAGTTCTCTGAAGCTTGTTCTGTGGAAATGTCTGATCAATATGTAAAGATTCAGGTATGTAAAGGTTGCAAAAAGGCTGATCAGGATGATACTTTTTCTTGTAATATAAATTGAGTTATGAACAAAATCTAGCACAATTTAGTTTGAACATGGTTGAGAGTGGCTTGTTTTGTTTTAAACTGGAAAAACATTAATCAGCTTTAAAAAGTACAAATGCCATGCCCTTGAAAATTATTTCCACTCACCATTACATCATTAGACATTGTTTCTACTAACACCATGATAAAGAGCAGGGTAAAAACCAGATTAAAGGTGGGCAGGATCTCCTTCTGAGATGCCTCAACATTTTACACAGAGGGAGTTGGCTTTTAGCATGAGATGACTCTGTCAACTGGGATAACTTCCAAGGCATCGTACCTTATAGCTCTCCATGATATTTAGGCTAATCCTCAAAAGCATATGGACAGCTTACTAACCTAAGTCAACTTCTCCTCTTCATCATTTTTCAAAGACATTTCTGTTGACTACACAATTCTAGAAAACACACAACTGTTACAACCTTGGAAATCACAACCTTGTACACTTCTTAAATGAGCTGCCTTCTGTCCATCCCTAGACTGCAATGAGCTGGACAGAACACACTTTCTCTAAGAACTTCCTAACTGAAGAGTGGTTGAAAACTGGCTTTTGGACTAGGAAAGTGAATCTCAAGTCAGTGGAGGAGAGACCTCCAGGTGAAAATACAAAAAACACCAGTTGTGCTTTAAAGATGACAGGCTGACAATATTTCTATTTGCTGCATCTCTCACAGGAAAGTAACCTGAAGTTTGGAAAAACCAGCAACTCTGAAATGTCATGTGAACTTAAATACTGCTATTTGAAAGTTAATAGGAAGTGTAGCCTGATTCCCAGAATGCCTGTTCAATTTTCAGCAGGCTTCATTGCAAGTGTGTAGCTAATGTCAGGCACTAATCTGAGGACAGAACCAGGAAATGCACCTCTTTCACACAAGGCTCTCTTCTCAAACTCTGACAATGGCAACTTTATAATATCTATTATACCTTCAAGTTAAATGAATTTGCAATCTAAATCACTTAAGTTAACACTTGAGTTAAACCTTTTATGTCATCCTCAACAGTACAGTAACTCTCAGAAAATTATCTATTAGTATTTGCCCACATCCACCTTGACTTTTAGGTAGTTTTTCTGATGGATAATCTTGCAGAAGTCTAGAATACACATTTGCATGCAGAATCACACAATCACTGGGTTGGAAGCGACCTTCAAGCTCATTGAGTACAACTCAGCCCTAACTGCAACTACAACCTCAACTGCAACTACAATTGCATTCTCCCAAGATCCTACTGCTTTTTCCTATGACTAACCTCTGGAAAGGTAATCTGCTTTCTTCCTTTCTCTCTGCGCGTAATATGGGTATACATTACCCATTTGCTTCTTTTTGACTGCTTATGCTTTTTTTCCCCCCTGTTGAAATATCTTGGGACGAGCAGGAAGTTCTACTTCTACCCTGTTCTAAGTCTAATTAAACTCTGATTTAGAATTATTGTACACAGAATACTTAGAATAATTACAAATAGACTGCTAAAATAATTCAGAATTTCAGAAACTATAGAGAAAGCTTTACATGTAGCTAGCAACAATAAACCTTGCTATCTTATAGGCTTATTAATGACCAATTCAGAACACATACCAAATGAACTTCCTTCATGGTTACTATCTAATAAACAAAGTGTGACAAGGCTCCAAGCTGGCCAGAGCTCTGCTGTGAATATGCCCAAATGCTTTCCTTATAGTGAGCTTGTCAGTGATGAACAAACAGGCGTTCAAATGTAAAAATCTAGGTTTATTGTAAAAGCCCGCCTTTTAAAAAAAAAATTCTTCAAAATTACGTAAAACAAAAATTAAAAAAGTCACCTCTCTCCTTTATGATTGTCCATATACTTTCCTACAGTATAGCAGCTCCTTTATCTTTTGAGTCCACCATTTAAATGTCATTTCATTTATATTGGCAAAAGGATTTTCTCCCTATCCTAGGAAATTGTGTTGGGAATCTCAATTCCTCAATCTTGATCTATATAATCTTATACCATTATTTTACACTACTGTAAGTTAAGATTATCTGTAGTTTATGATAATTTCATTATACTAATTTCTACAGTTCATTTAAACTGTAACATTGTTTACCAAAATTTTGTCTTTACCACCTATCTGATTACTTCAGCATAGGCTTTGTTATATATATATGCTACAAAACAATATAATGATACTTCTTGGTCTCAGTCTTAGGAGTTTTAAAAAGGTCAAAGTAGCTTTTTCTTCCACTGTGAACAGTTCTTCAGTGAGGCATTGTAGAACTGGACATTACATCTAGAAATAATTATGTCTCCCATTTCTTATTTTAGAGTCTCACAATAAATGTAAAATGTCTTTTACACTGTACAGAAAAGACAGGAATAGATATTCGGCAAAGACTAAACTACATGATCTTATTAAATACCTGTAACTCTTGTATCAGCTCAGTAACACAGAATGAATTAATGAGGACTTCCAGAAAAAATATGTCTTTGTAGAATTCAAAACTTTCTGTAAGTACCATGTGTCCAGAAAAAACAAACGCTGTGATCAACTAACCATGTCTTCCATGATAAGTGTGTATTCCCCTTTCACCATCATCTGTAGTTACACCAAAGTCACAAATGGTTTCCACATCCCTGCTACACAAACAAAGGAGTCCAGTGAGAAGCCACTGAAGTTCTTCAGTCTACTGGCAAACTACAATATTCATAACAGTACCAGGTCTCTCAACCATCTTTTACCACTGTGTGATAAGGACATAGCAGTTCCTTGCTGCAGGGAAGATTCTTAGGTCTTCACTTCCCTTCTTAAGTTATAGGCCCCAGCTCTGCTGAAGCCATTAACTTCTGTTGAACAGAAGAAACCAAACAGTAAAAAAATGGTCAGTGGAGGTCTTTTGTGGTATCTGAATTAAGGCATCTGACTTGAACGTATTACTTGGTTATTCTAGGTATATGTATTCAACTGCTAAAACTCAACAAATTTGACCACCGTAAATACCTGCAAAGTAACCTATGCTTAACTCCTACATAGTAAGAAGCTGCCATATTTACACGGCTTTAATTTGCCTTCTACGGAGAGCAGTGCTCTGACTAGAATGCTTACACAACATCTAGATGTGAAAACTTGTATCTACCTGACACAATTCAGTAGATGGGACTTAAAACCATTGCACAAAAACTTTTCCTTAACCTCTTTATGTAACACATTTGACTGTTTGATCTATTAGCACCCCCTTTTGGTCAGCTGTTGGAGATGTGGTAAAAAACCCCAGGTATCACCAAACAGGTAATCAGATCATAATGAATAGGTAAAACAAAGTCTTGAAGAAAGTCCCATGTACCACATGAGAAATAAAGACAGTCATCAAGAAATAAGTCTAAAGGACATTTTAAGTATTTTGACGCTGAAAGACCTGGGCATCAGTGGATGTGAATATACGTATATGCAGAAGCCATGATGAACAATGCAATAGATTGAATATTTTTAATTTTTAGAAAACCAACCTTTTAAATATTATTGCATTTAATATTATTGCATTTCTAATAATATAAGCTTCAGAATGTACAGCCCCCATAAAAACATTAAATTCTGAAAAAAAAGAACAAAAAGAAACACCACCAGCTAACAACTTCCACAGCACCCAACCTAGTCATACACTGTGATTAAAGAGACTAAATACAAATCAGTATGAAGTTCCAGCACATAAAATACAGGAAATAATGATACAATGTTAAATACAATACAGATCACACTATTCAATATATTTTTTTTAGCCCCAACATAATGCATTTTTATAAAGGCAGCTTGCAAAGCTAAACTTGTGAGAGATTAATTTAAACACAGTGGGATAATATTTCCTTGGTATTAAAGTCACTACTGTAGTTGAAGTGATAATGACTTAACAGAGTCAATGGTATTTTATTTTTACTCGGTTTCACTTACTAGTCTTACTACTTTCCAACAGAAGTAAAATATGGAACATAGTGCCAAACACTGCCTATGGCGACATGTAGTTTTTTTTTGTAGTATGAACTGCAGGATGAACTTTCATGTTGGGAGGAAAACAAAGTTCCTCATTAATAAATAATATTTTCATACTCTGATGAAGTTGGCTGATCATACTTTTTCCTTTGCCTACAAAATGATGCTAAACAGAGTAAATTATGCTTCTAAATAGATGAATGCAGTATTAATTTACCTAAACTACTGAAATTTTGGTAGTAAATTGCTGAAATTATATAAATTGAAATATAAATAAACAGACACTGCTTTTACTTGCTAATAAGTTTATATGCAATAAATTTTTTTTTCTAGTTGCGTGTTTGGAAAACAGGGCAAGAACTGACTATGCTTTCCTGTCAGGCAAAACTTACGAAAAGAAGCAATGGTTATATAAATGTACTAAATTAACATGGAAATAAGCATTTGACTTGTGGTTTGGAACTTTGAAGCTAAATATTAAGTTAACCTGTTTTTACAAATATAAACTACAGGCCTGTCAGTCTCACTTCAGTGCCTGGTAAAGTTCTGGAGAAGACCATTCTGAGAATTACTGAAAAACACCTGAAGGACAGTCACAGCCAGCAGAGCTTCATGAAGGAACAGTTCTGCTTGACAATTTCCTTTTATGACAAGGTAACACACCTAGCTGCTCAAGAGAAGCCAGCTGATGTGATCTTTCTGGATTTCAACAAAGCTTTCAATAGTGTCCCTCATAGGATCCTTCTGGACAAAATGTCCAGCTCACAGCTGGACAAACACATCATGGGATGGGTGAGAGCTGGCTCATGGGCTGGGCACAAAGGGTTACAGTGAATGGGGTGGTATCAGACTGGGGACCTGTCACTAGGGGGGTTCCACAGAACTTCATCTTAGGCCCTAAAACTTTCAACATCTTCATTAACAACCTGGATGCAGGACTGGAAGGGATACCAAGTAAATTTGACAATGATACTAAATTGGGAGGAGCTGTTAAAGGCAGAGAAGCTGCACAGAGGGATCCTGACAATCAGAAGAACTGACAATCACAAACCAGATTAAATTTAACATGGGCAAGTCCTGGATTCTGCACGTGGGATGGGGCAGCCCTGGATGTACAGACAGACTGGGGAATGAGAGGCTGCACAGCAGTGCCATGGAAAGGGCCCTGGGGCTCTGGTCCATGGCAAGTTGAACATGAGCCAGCAGTGCCCTGGCAGCCAGGAGGGCCAAGCGTGTCCTGGGGGCATCAGGGACAGCATCACCAGCCAGGCAAGGGAGGGGATTGTCCTGCTCTGCTCTGCACTGGGGCAGCCTCACCTCCAGTGCTGGGGGCACTTTTGGGAACCCCCATATAAGAAGGTCATAAAGCTATTAGAGAATGCCCACAGGAGGGCGAAGGAGCTGTTGAAGGGTCTTGAAGGGAAGCTACATGAGAAGCAGCTTGGTCTGTTCAGCCTGAGGGAGAATGAAGAGACCACATTGCAGTCTGCAACTTCCTTGTGAGAGGACATAGAGAGCAGGCACTGATCTCTTCACTGTGGTGACAGTACTTGAGGGAACAACATGAAGCTGTGTCAGGGAAGGTTTAGGCTGGATATCAGGAAAAGGTTCCTCACACAGAGGAGTGCTAGGCACTGCCACAGAAGTGGTCAAAGCACCAAGCGAGACAGAGCTCAAGAGGTGTTTGGACAAGGCACTCAGGCACGTGGGTGTGACACCTCCTGTACAGGGCCAGGAGCTGGACTCACTGATACTTGTGGATCCCTTCCAACCCAGAATACTCTATAATTCTTTGAAATTAGCTACATTTTCAAGTAGTGAATACATCATCACATAGAAAATAATAAAATTTTAGTTATTTTAGATTCTACTTTAATTATCCCACAGGTGAGAAAATGATGTTGACCTGCTATATTCAAACAAGTATCAGCTGAAGAACCACTGACAATGTAAAGAAATGCTCCTTCCAGAACTACCACAGGACCAGAGCACTATATCCACCCCTGCAGCCTAGTGGATTATTCAGGACACAAGTCAGTTCTGCGAAGACATGAACTGCCCACCACCAGTTTTCTTCATTTAATCAGATTTCTTGCAGTCAAGACATAATAAAGAAGGTAACCTCTGACCTAGTACCATGCCTGCACTTTCCTTGACTCAAACAGAGCCCATTTGAGCAGCCAGCTAACTGAGGTGACATGACTGGGTGCACAACAAAGACCAGTCCTTCAGAAGGCTCCACATGAGGCAGACAGTATGTCCAGGCTGGCTCAGCCACTCCTCTGCCACTCCTGCAGAGCTGGTGTCTTTTGAGATTTTGAGTATAAGCTTATGCATAATGCAAACAGCTTGAGCTGAGGAAAAGTTCAGCCAAAAATCCACAGAGCTAGCCTGAAGGTTCAAGTCAGCGCACTCACAAGCAACAGCTGCACATCCTGAAACAGTTCTCTGCAAGTCTCAGGCTGGGATCAAAACATTTCTTGAAGTGCTTAGATACAAACTGAGTCATTACTTGCAACTAAACTTCTAAAAAATGTCATGTCAGTGCTCCTTGACCCTCACATGCACATGACTCAGAGCACACCAGTGGTCTCTGACAGATTACAGAAAATAGATTAGAACACTTTGAGAGAGGGGCTTAACATGTTAAAAACAAAATTACTCAAAATTATTTAAACATTTTTGTTTTAGAAATAAAAGAACTCATTATGAAAGGAGATCAGGTACACTACATTTAGAGCAATATAATACCTAATTTGTAAGATGTCCAACAGCTATCAGGTCACGGGAACTCTGAATTACTGCCACCCGTACAGTTGCTAATAAAGCATTTCATTACACACTACTCTCCAAACTGGAACACCTAATCTTAGGAATTAACCTCAGTTCACAATCTTAAAGCAGCAGGCTGCTGAGAACCAGAAACTTCTTACAGGCAAGTTATTTGGAAGACATATAATACTAGAAATGTTGCACAGCCCATAACAACTATCAACTAAATTACATTCTCTAGTTAGAAAGCCTAATAAAGTTAAAAAAGAAGAGAGAAAAGTTGTGTAGGGTGTAAAGATAAAATACCCAGGTGACACATTTGCTTTCTTTGTGCTTTCTAAATGTCAAACTCCCCACACACATATTCAGGCATTCATAGAACTTGACAAAACTAAAAACTGTGCTCTCTTTATAGAAGGAACAACAGAAGTCAAAGGGTTTCATTTCAAAACTGTGCGGAATGAAACTAATGTCCCACATCCCACCTCTGTCTGATTTTGTGCATTTTGAAAAAGAGCCTTTGAATCATGTTAACATTAAACAGAAAAACAGAGTAAAGATTCCTCTGTGTTTGCAAACTGGTTTAAGGCACAGCATGGTCCTGTATTTCACCCCTATCCACTCCTATTGATTTAGCCCTTCAATCTGACTGCATTTACTAGCTAAATTAATTCTTATTCTAATAATCCAAGGCCTGTAAAACACAGCATATATATTGAGATATATATATATATATGTGTGTATGCATATCTATGTGTATATATACATATATACATATATAAAAGGCAACTTCTTTCTTATTTAATGTTCTCAAACACTTGAACCCTAAACTACAATACAAAAAGGAATTCTTTTAACTGTTACTGGAAAACTACATCTTGGTTTATAATGGTTCGTGAAAGTCAAATAAGCTATTTGGCAAGTAAGCCTTAGCTGTTGGGCAGCTATGACAAACTGTATTTAAGAGCTATATATTAATGTTTGTAGTACAAGCCAGTTGGAGAAAGCCAAATGCTTTACAAATGGAACATGACCTACAGGTTTCTTTTCAAAACTGTGTGCTCTTAGGAGTTGTTCTAGATGAGAATGGGATAATCTAGGTAACATTATTCTGCATTATTTAATTTCACACAAGCTTTGTGAACTTCACCTTGTTTCAGCTACGTTTCTCTTTAATTTCCTTTCTGACACTAAGCCTTTGTCCTCAATTCCCCTTTGAACTGTTGCCATTCCTCAGCTATTATGTACCTTAGCTACACTCCATGTCACACACCTCAGTCACACCACTGGATCTGTCAGCCCACATGGTTCTTATACAGCTCTGAGGAGAAAAATCTCCATGATACTTCAATAAATTTTTGACTACTGAGTTATACTCAGAGAAGATACACCAATGGTGCCACCTTATTTGTAAGAACATAGTCTGAGTTTTTAAGTGCTCTAACACTGACAGTCTGAAGACAAACTCTCTCAGACCACCCATCAGGACACTAAGGGCAGCAGCAGGTCTTAAAGGCCATGACCAGCCTCATACAGGGCCTCCATGAACATCCCCTGCCTGTGGCCCTGGAGTTCCATTTAAAAGCTCAACTTTGGGTCTTCAGCCCTTGCTGAAGTGGTATCATTAGGTGCACCCACCTCCAGCCCTGGTTCTGGCTCTTGCCCTGGTCAGTAAGGGCACTGTCCCTGCTGGGGTCACCCTCACTTCCCAGCTTGCCTTACCTTCTGGACTAGACAGCTTTTGATGCTCCTTGACACTTTGCTTGTCATTAATTCCTATCAAATAAAACACAATATTTGGTTTTTTTTTCCAGTCTATGCAATTAATCTGCACTTGGTTTTCAGCCTCATATTGCAACCAAATCAAAGAACTTAATTTTTATGTAGTCTCTCTATAATGACTGATTTTAAATCATACCTTGTTTTAAAATTATACTAACCACACAAGCTTTTAGTTGTGGGTACTGCCTTCTACAATATACATCTGAGATGAAAACAAATGGATGGCTGCAGTGTAAGCAACCTATGTGTTTCCCACAGGAGTTTTGAAAAAAAAAATTATCACATCAAAACTTTAACTCCTATTCTACACACAAGTGCAAGCAACAATGGCACTAGCTAGGGAAAAAAAACTTCCTTTCTTTTGCATACAGCATCAGCATCTGCAGTCTTGGAACAATTATTCTTTAAATCGATGGACAAATTACTGTGCACTTCAAGAAAAATATAATGAAAATACCAAGCTACATAAAAGAAAGCTTGAATGCCCCGTTTTTCCATAATTATCTGATTTAATTTTATTTTCACCTGTCATTATTTATTAATGTAAACAGACTTCAGAAGCATTTTTGAGAACTCACCTTTGAGAATAAAAATAACCTCATCAGCTACCCTATTTGTGTGTTCACTTGTGCACCAATCCTCATACACTGATCCCCTCCTCCTCCACTAGTACTATTCTTTCTTACTTTTCATATTCTTACTATCTAATCAGCTGTTAGCTCTCTCTCTAAAAGGAGACTGCAAGTATTGATATTACTCACGCTTTTATAAAGCCTTAAGGTAACACTGATGCTTTTGAAGCAAACCTCATTCTTGAATTTCAGTTCAAATAACATGCAGATTATTTGTCTCTTTCTCTGGTAGGCACCAACACTGGCATATGAAAATATACCACTCTTACAGAATTTTCCTTCCAATAACTTACCACAGCAGATGCAAATACTCCTTGAATATGTGACAGAACGGTCAAAGCAACTGCATGAAGAGCTTTCTGCCTTTTTCCTTCATTTGAAATGCAGCAAAAAGATGATACATTGTAACTTCTGAAAATGCAATATCCATAAAAATCTTAGCTTAAAACTACTGAAATCTATAAAAAATATGAAGAACTGAACAGCTCTCATCTGCAACAGAAGTTTAGTTTGGACTTCAATATAAATAGCATCACTAACACTTAGCGGATTACTGCATTAACATTTAGCAGAAGACTTCAATAGACTGATCACAAATGACAATGCCAGAGGTGTTCACATATAAAATAAACATTCATAAAAGGTCTAAAAATATTTGCATCAAATACATAAAGTGTGACTTTAAAAAAGGGAACAGGACTTGTTTATGAACTCTTTCATGTTAAGACCCCAGTAATAAGCAGCTGCAAGAACTGTTTGCCCACACAAATTCTGGAGCTGCCTACAGACTCTCTTGTTGAGTCAAAAGTTACTTAACTTCTTCAGAATCTGTCATGGGTCAAAGGGAGATTCAGACAGAAACTACTGCAGCCAGAAAGAGCTAAGTAAATAGTACCTAAACATACTATTACACTGCCAGGAGAGAACAACTGCCCTTTGAAACTCAGACAAAAATAATACCATTAATTTCTTAGGAAATATGAAAATAAACAATTTAAAGAAGATAATGTGAACTCTTCAGCTTACCTCCTGCTAGTTTAGAGATTTCTTTTTTTAGAAACAAAAAAGGATGTGATCTTAAGATACTTCAGAGGTATATTTTCTAACACGGTCAGAATCAAATGCTTACAAAAGAATTTTAAAAACGTAGCAAAATCCACTGTACTATCATAAGAATGAAAACCTATACATGGGTAAAACATATAAAACATTTACCTGTTAAGGATCATACAAATTTACTGAAATTATTAGTATAAAATAGGAGTTGTTAAACTTGGGTTTTTTTTAAAACTAGTTGTGTGTAGGTTCACGTTTCCCTGCTAATTATAAAACTCTCAGCATTTCGTCGCCTAAAACAGTCAATTACATCTAAGATGGACAATAATAAGGTCAATTGAGTCAAAATGCTCAACCTATAGTAAGGCAAAATCAAGGCAATTTTTAAAATCCAAATAGCCGTACTTTTCCACTGTGAGTTAAATCTGTTGAACATGTTATATTAAGCCTGCATCAATAAAGCAAATTTTATTATTTTGGTAACACAGATTTGAAACACTGTCCATTGACAGTAGGCATAATTATTCCCTTTCCCCATGTATCCATCTGGTATTTCATAATCTTACTACTGACTAATTTATTTGACAAAAAATGTGGTTCAACTTAGTGCAACAAGTTCTACAATTACATTTCTCAGACTCTGAGATATCAAATATTTGGTATCAGGATATACCAACATGAAGGTCTTTTCTGTAAGAATGTTTGAGGGATTTTCTTGAAAATAAAGGGTCATTTTTCAAATATAGTGTTAGATTCTATTTTAAATTGTCTAGTCCCTGAAGGAAAGTATTATGTCCTTCTGTTTTAAGATACCATTGCCAACAAATTTCACCTCGACCCTACAAAGCTTTTTTGAGGGTTTGTTTGTTTGTTGTTTTGGTGCAGTTTTGAGGGTTAAATTCTATCCCTATTCCACTTCAAATATTCTAAGTAGAGAGAAGATTATTAGGTTCTCAAATCAGTAAATTTTTGAAAAAAGTTATTATCACATGTAACAACACTTTTTCAAAAGTATGCCAGACTTTATGTAAGCAAGTTACAGTTCTGATCCCACAATGGTTAGTTGCCACAAAAGTGACTAGAAGAGCATTCAGTTGTTTTAGTGGAGAAGGAAGTACATTGCTTATTTACTAGTTAGCTTTCAACAAAATATACCTTACACATCTGTCTGCTTGTCTCTGTTTAACCTTTACTTTCTGAAAAATGCAATTTCTCCCCTCTGGGTTTCCAATTCCAAAACTGAAGGGACTGAATGTAAATAAAATAAGTCACCCAAGTCATATGATCAATAAGAAAGAACAATCTAAGAAGCCTTATCAGGAATATTTTGCTGTCATGATGCAAGTTCTACTTAGTCCTCCATAAGCACATCAGAAAAACAGCCATTTCCAGAACAACACATCTCCTCCTTGCCCCCTTCTCAAACTTTGCCTCTCCCAAACTTTTTTTCCTATCTGCCCCTCTTACTTGCACATCTTCCTAACTATTCTTTTTCTCCTCTAGACGAATTCTGAAAATATGCAAACTTTCACAAACATTACAGGAATCCCATACACTTAAAGAACTCAAATGAGATGAATCTGAGCTCACCACTAAACTACACAATACATGGTATTTTTCACTTTTTCACTGTGATGGAATTGTTCACATTGACAGCACCATTCTACTGCTCCCATGCTTCATTAAATCCAACATCTTCATTACTCCATGGGGACCTTCCAAAGCTTACTCTTTCCACTCCAAAAGAATCAAGGAGCACTCCTATACCCTACTTCCAATAAAGCCAAACAGAGAAGGCAAAAGAAGGAAATCTAAGACACCCTTCTGGTTCATCATAACTACTTTGATATTTTCATAACGGTGCATACCCATGAACACAACAGACTCGAGTAAATTATCCTGTTGCAACTACTCAAGTAGTTGCATCAGCTGCTGATGGATTAGCAGCTTAGAGATACTACCTAAAATACTGCAAAGGGACTGAAGTCATCCTCCTTACCAGAAATTTCCCCCTCTCTTCATCAAAGCATGCAAAATGGTTGTGGAAAGAGGGTTGTACTTCACAAGAGCCAGACACAAGCCATTGTCAAAGGACCTGTGACTATAACAAATAACCACTGATATTGCTTTCAGTCACAGTGAACAGGCAAGACTCGGCTCCTACACCCTCTCTTAACCACACAATCACTATTTGAGCAGTGTGGACAAGAGTGAAAAGGAGTAGTTTTTAAAGGAATTATGCACTTCAGACACACGAAATACCTACTCCCAAACTATGGCTTCAGGGTGTCTGCAAGACCAGACAACACTCACTGATGCCTTAGAGTTTTGTTTTTAAACTCATGCTCATTAAGTGTATGAACTATAGTGGATTTCATCTTTTTCTCCCCTTGTCTATGTCTATTTGTCTCACCATATCTTTCACCTTGAGTCTTCTCTAATGCTCCATGTCATCACACTCTCACAAGCAAAAAAAAACTGCTGGAATTTTATTCCAGATTTCAGTTTACTCCAGTGCTATTAAGAGTCTCAGTAAGATACTGAGACTCACTGTACTTGCTCTGATACACATTACAACCAAAATACTTACTTAAGATAAAATTGTAAAATTCTAGCCAAATACATATTTTAAAAGCCAAATACATCTTTTTTTCCTGGTAAATAACCAAAATGAAACTATCTATAAACACTTCTTATACAGCTAAAGCAAGACTGAAAAAAGACTGCTTTTTCTCCTGGTCTTTAAATTTTATTCCAGGTTCTCTGTGTAGATCATATCAGTCACTGGAAGTAATTTTAACCAAGATAAATGATACAGAACTATGTTTTTTATTAATGAAAACCAAAGCTTCTGATGTGTCTGAGCCTGACAACACCACACATACTTTTATATATTTTGTGGTATAAAGGAAACAGCAGTCATGTATTACAGATGGATGAAATAATAAATAATACAACTTCTGCAACATGCTGCCTATTCCAGACTTGACAGAAACTTCTCACTGGCTAGCACTAACAGTGGTGAAATAGTGTTTTTATTAGCCATATTCAGTCAGGACTTTGAACATCTTTAAACGGCTCTCTGCTGGTTTCTACCCAGACCTGGCTCCGCAAAGTCTACCAAGCCATATTTTAACATGTGCTTTGGAATTGACATGCAAGAAAAATGTCAATATTATTTCATTAAAGAAAAAGAACCAAACAATAACACAAAAGAGTAAGCTATTATCTTGCAGAATTATAATTTTTTTTAAAGTTAGTAAGCATTTTCTCTATTTTTCATAGAAGGACAGGATAAAAAATTAAGACAGGAGTTTTTTTCTGTTTTAGAAGTCCTTTATTTTACCACAAAAATGGCTTCTCCCTTATCTTCTTGAGGGGGAAGCCTGCTTATAAAGACAGTAACTCAAAACTGAGATATAAATGGCATCCCAGATTTCCTCAGGTTTTTGAAAATTACTGAATAATAGGCTTTGTACTACACGTGTCCATAATTCTTTACTTTCATAACCTCAGATATCCATTTATGATTGTGTCAGAGACAGAAGACAAGTCTAAGGCCTGCCGTATTTGTCTGCTATGGTATAGGAAGACAGGATAATGTAAAAGACGTCATGATTAGTTGGTAAGACTAACCTTCAGTAAAGAAACTATGTATCAGTCACCTGGTGGGATTCATCCTGTCAAAGCGGAATAACACACAATTAAACTGTTGTTGGCATGGAGGTGTGATCATGGGCTGTTTATGATCTCATCTCATGCGGTGGCCCTGCGTGAGATGATGCTGGAACTGGCCACTCCTGAGGAGGTGATACAAGGGGTGGTTCTGGGGTGGACGGAGAGGAGGACATGATGCATGCAGTTTTCATCCAGGGGATGTCCTGAAGGTGCACAATCTGCCTGCCCCCGCTGCCTGAGCGCCACACTCCATCTCCTCCTACTCAGCAGCTTCTCAAACATTCAGGGGTTGGTATGTATTTATGCAAAAGTGACTAACAAAATTGACTTGCTTTGCAATTCCTACTGTGTCCCGAGTTTTTTGTGCATGGGCATCCTCCTGAACCATAACAATGATGAACCAGAAAAACATTTGCTGTCATACTCAGAGTCTTCACAATAGCATTACAAAAGGAAGGTAACACATTTTGAAAGCCACTAAAAAGTGACATGAAAAATTCATTATCATGAAATTCAGAGAGCATGTGGCCCTACTATACCTACACACAAAACATTCTTCTACAGCAACAGAAATTAATTCTGACTCAAATATATTGTGACAAAAAGGGCTTCTCAGAAACACTCTGAAGTGTCTTAGAAACAAATATCTGATTCCCAGTTCAGCAGGAATTTGTTTGACGTTTTCTTTTCCAGCTTCAACTGTCTCTATTTCTAATGGAAGGAAACACTGCAACCTTTTAGGTCAAACTAGTGAGAGCATGTTCGACATAATTTCAAGCCACCTTAAAACTTCACAGCATGAAAGGTTCAAAATAGTTTTTAAGCAAAAGAGACACTTTTACTTTCTCAATCATCTAGGGACTCAGTAACCCCTGCTTAAGTGATTTAAAACAAGCACTCAGGACTTCATAAAGATATGAGGAATGTTGCTGCATGTTCTCTTAATTTCAGACTGAACACTTATGTCCATATTGTGGAAAAAGCCAGTACCAGTTTAGAATCATTGGGCAGCTTGGGCATGTGTACATTAAAGTGCCTAAGTATGTCCCAATAAAAGCAGTATTTGTGCTAGATGATGTCATAAAATTTCTAAGAACCAAATATTACTAACAGAAATCAGAACAGAATCTCTCTTGTAACTCTTGGGAAGTGACCGCATTATTATTTAACTGAACTTCTGAAAACTGGAGCACTATAAGAAGTTTCACATGCAAAAATCTACAGAAAAATGCACTGCAAATAAAGATACATCTTGAATGCTTAAAATTCAATCTTACAGTCCAAACAATAAGCTGTATTACTCTCACAACCTAATTTAAGCAAGTAACATGAAACTTGCATTAAGTTTTACCAAACAGCCTAAGTAAACAAAAGTGTAGGGCTGGAGTGATATAAGAGTCATTCAAATGCCCTCACAGTTGACAGTTCCAGAATCTTCTTAGGTCATCTCCTAAGAACACCAATAATTTTTATTGTTAGTAATTGTAACATCTGTATTTACCTAAACATACACATCTAGCACACTGGTTACAACACACTCTTTCTACAGTTTGACAATGCCAGAGATTACTCCACTAAAAAATTAGACAGACAAATACTTCCAAACAAAGAGACTACTTCTACCAAATCGCATCTGTCAAAATACTTTTCTGAAAGGAAACCAGTATTGCAGGATTTATACATCCAATTGCAAGATATGCAGCAAACTACTGGCTTCTCCAAGAAGTAGTCTTTTGGATAGCTGCTGATCACTTCAGCTGGAAAATAAGTTTAAGTGGTCTTTGGTAAATGTTCAGTTCTGTGAGGTCAGGAGATGTGAGACAATAAAGCTAAAAATGGGACTTGTACAATGGCAAATTTTGAGGCATCTATCTGTATACATAAATTTATATAGGTTTCTGATGAAATACAATCAATTACATGCTCTGCATGAAAGATTATACTGTATGTATCAAAGGAAGACAAACACTTGCATATGAGAAGCAATACAAAGTGAAAAAGAAAGAGATACACTTTTTCCTGTCTACTTCTATCTGATTTATCACTTCACAATGAGCCCTAGGAAGACATTTTGAATTTAAAACATAGAACCCTAAATGCTCTTCTGTAATTATGTATGTTGATTCTCACTCCCAAGTAGGGAGACTACACAGCCTGGTTAAGAATAAAATTTCATAAAAATATTTTTCAAATAAATATATTTTATATAAAACAGTAATTGAGAAAAGATTTAAGTTTCAGTGCCTACCTAACCAGGGAACAATTACTTTGCAAAACTTATGCAATAAATGACAGTCCTAAGCATTCCCTCATACTGCCAAAACGATCTTATTCTGAAGTGTCTTTTCCTTATTCCACGGAAAATTTCTCATTGTAACAACAGGGATTACAAAGCTGTGTACAAAACTTCAGGAGAAACTCATAATGCCCTCCCTCTTCTCCAAGAAACTGCCCACTGATCAGGTCACTGTCCTAGAGAATGTGAAGCATAAGTTTCAGTCCCACTCAGGCCACTCTCCTCAACATCCCCCTTACTGAAAACGCTAAGGGACACTAATTCTTCCTCACTCTCTGCGGAAAGCAAAGAATCTAACACAGTGTTTCAAAGACGAAATACCAACTGAAGTGTACCTACCTCATATCTCCATACACTTCTCATACCCAGCCCTGCTACATCCTACTATTCTGAAATAATTACTTGAAATGTAGCATGGTAAGACTTTAAAACAAACAAAATTCTTTTTAGCCTGAATTACTTGACTGATGCAATTCACAACATGGGACAGGCAATAGTTCTGTCAACACCAGAGAAGTAGAAGGGCAGAAGGAAACAGCTGAACATGAACAGTAAGTTTCTGGATTAGTGTGGAGGAACTCCTAAATTCATACCCACAGATTTCAAAGCATTTTTAAGAGACTGACAATTAACCTTCAACACCATAAAACAGGTGCCATTTTAGGAGGGAGAAGGCAGCAGTAGGTAATGGGAAAGTCAGAGGATAAAAACGTGCAAAAATAGTAGAGCTGTAGTTCTTTCTCTGAGTGTATATATAGTTTTCTCTGTGTGTTTCTATAGGCACACACATATTTATATACACATATTTAAAAACCCCAACAGATGAAAAAAAAAATTACTAGAGCAAACCTGTATCTGTTAATATCGAAAGACTTAAGGAGCACAAAGACCAAAACTCCAAAACACAACTAAAGGCAGTGAGCTACATTATTTTTCCTGACTAGACTGGCACAAGCCTTGCGCCTGTGAGATGCACAAAAGTAACAACATGCACGCCTCTTCAACTCGTGGTTGGGTCACGTACTGGACATCTAACACAGGTCTCTGCATTAAAGAAACAAATAACAAAGTGCCACCTAAGATTATAAAGCCATTTCCAATATTATTTTTAAGAAATTGGCGAAAAAACAGATATATTCATCTTCTGAAAAAGGTAACGATGTTTCGAAATAGGGATGGAGAGGAAAGGCAACACGATAGAAAAGAATGTACGGGGGGTGCAAATCTCGGGGAAGACTGCTGGCGAGGTGACGCTCCCCGTCAGCGAGGCCGCGACGAGCAGAACCCGACCTCCGGGCACCGCAAGGACATCGGGCGGGCGGTCACCGCGAGGCAGACAGCAAGGACGGGCAAGGGCACGCACCGACAGACAGGAATAGGCAAGGACACGCACGGACACACAGGGACAGGCAAGGACACGCACGGACTGACACGGAGGAAGCCTCGGCCCCGCGCCTGCTGCCAGCCTGGCCGCCCCCCACCCGCGTCGGGGCCTACGCGGCACCCCCGACCCAGCTCCTGGGGCGGCCGCGGCGGAGGCCCAGGCCCGGGACGGCCTCCTCGGGCCCTCGCGGGCGCCGGGGTGCGGCGGTGCCCCCCGGGCGGCCGGCGGGGAGCCCGCGGTGCCGTTACCTGGGCGGCGGCGGGCGGACCGCGGCCGCTCCGCTCCTGGCGATGAGGCCCCTCAGCGCCGCTGACATTGAGAGAGACGCCGCCATGATGCTCAACGCAGCCGCTGGGAGACGGCGGCGCCGGAGGGCCAAACCTCCTCCGCTCGGACAGGAAACGCGAAGGCGAGGGCGGAACGAGGCGGCGGGAAGAGGCGGTGGGAAGAGGCGGCGGGAAGGGCGGGCAGGGAACAGGGGGCAGAGAACGGGGCTGGGATAGGGAGCGATGGGGATAGGGCTCGGCCGAGGCAGGAGAGAAAGGCACTGCTGGCCTGGTGGGAAGGCAGAACTGATGTCCGGAGGTCCGGGAAGGAGACACTCAGGTGTTTGGGGTGCAGGCGCTCCTTTTTCTCAGCTACATGTTTGGCCCTGAAATATTTTCTGGCAGCGTTGGTTGTGACGCCATCTTCTTTATGGGCAGAAGCTGAAAGACAGGAAATTTAGGTTCTCTATTAGAAGGAAATTCTTTACTGTGAGGGTGGCGAGACACTGGAACAGGTTGCCGGGGTCAGATTGTGGACTCCCTAATCCTTGCAGTGTTCAAAGCCGGGTTGGATATAAAGCCTTCAGAAACCTGGACTATGGAACCAGAGATGTGTCCCTGCCCCATGGCAGGGGCATTGGGACTAGGTGATCTATAAGATCTGTTCAAACCCTTAACTTGCAGATTCTGTGACTCTGGATGGCAGGACAAGCCCCAGGGAGGGCAGGTGTCTGGGCTGTCTGGTTCCCTGTGCCTGCAGCCCTCCGTCCTGGGCACAGAAGCTGTGGGATCAGGTAATTTTGGCCCCATTCTTTCCCATTATATTTTGCTGACAAAGTGGTGCGCTCTGTACAAAGACATGAAAGTGTTGGTACATCTTCTTGCACCTGCTAAAAGCATACTTCTTAGATTTGGTGTCTGAAATGGATTCACATTCTTAGTTTGCTGAGATAAGGATGCCTCTAATGTGCTGTGGCACTTTCAGGAGTTCTTTTCTGTTTTTAAACCAATTCCAGCTTTACCTCCTATATTAAAGCAAGGAAGACTGACACAACTGCTGGTCTCTTGAAGTGGAGTCATATTTATAATGCATTAACTGTAAACTGGAAGTAAATAACAGTACTCATGCCCTACAATAATGAAGGTTCTGTGTACACGGCTGAAGAAGACAGATGGCTATAAATCAGAAGTCAAGTATGATTCTGTTTAGTGCCAAAAGCTCAAATGACATAAAGTTTCCAAAAACACATGGTGCAGAAGCAGTGTTAGAGGAGGATCTGCAACATTGTGAAGAACTGAAAAGTTTCTGGTTCTGATGGTGAAAATAGATTGTATTCTTGAAATTACTCTAACTATTTGTATTTTAAAAATCTGATGACTTTAAAAAAAAAAAACAAATGAAGTTTCAGCTTTGATTTTACTTTAAAAAGAGAAAATATTTAGAATATTAAAAAAAAGCTAATAAATTGGTACAGAAGGGGATGTTGGTTTTGACTAATTGTTTCTGCTTTTCTCCAGGAGAAGCAAGCCTTGTGCTTGATTTTGACAGCAGAGTTTGACAGGGTCAGATACAAAAATTCTGCACGAGTCAGTAAATTCAACATTTTCTTGCTCTAAATGAAGGAAGACTGAAAAATAGTTTGAATGAAAAGCTAAACAAACTTTCAGCAAATGTCTTCTGCAGTATCAAATCAACAGAACATTAATTTTCAGAGCAACACCCATACACTATATAGTCCTAATGAAATGTCAGACCTAGAGCCATTATTTCATAGTCTTTGCATTAGATGGTTGCAAGTCATCTTATCCAAACTTTCCACTGTAAAATGCGTAATTTTCTATTCTTTCTTCCCATCAAATATTTCTGTTTTATGGGGAAATGAAAGTATATTGTTTTCTCCCTTTCAAAACAGAAACAATGCTGCAGAAAAAGGAGTAAAGCAAAAAACCTTGGTGGGTTTACAGATGTGAGTACTTAAAATTAATTTTTCAATTGTTAGTGAGTATGTTTAAAGTCAGATGTAGTAAGACAGATAACAGGAGTAATTTTATAGTAATGATGAATTGGAACAGTTCATTGACATAGTGAACTGGAGTCTTTTGTTTAATGCAGGTGGGAAAACCCCAGACTTCTGACCCTAGCAGTTTTTGTCCAATGAGTTTGAAGGAAAGACTTGAAAAACTGCTTCCCACATTTATTTGGGATGGTTTTTTCACAGCTGTACTAGTTATCAGCCTAATAATGCATGTCTCTCACATCAAAGCTTCAGTCACTTGCAGAGAAGCATAGCAAGAATATCTGTGTCTCACAAAATTTGTTAGTTTTTCTCTCTTCCAAAGTCTTTGTCCAGTGCATGAATGATGGCAGCATTCACACCAACTCAGATTTACTTCATCTAATCCAAACTTTTTCTCATATGGTGCTTCAGCCAGGAAGAGTGTTCTGTCATTTTTGTAAGCTGGGGAAGATTTTATAGCCATTAATAAAGGCACCAGTGGTTTGGTGAAGCCCGTTGCCTTTGAGGGCTCCATTGTGAACTGAGGTAAATTGTCTGAGTCTGTCTATCAGCTGACAGATTATCATAGCTCAGCTGAAGATCTTTTGGGCAGATCCAGCTTTGTGTCCTCTCTTCCTGCTAGAGAGGAAGCCAGTGGTTTGGACACTGTGTGAAGGCTCCTGTGTTTCGTTAAACCCCGTTCTTCAGACTCCTGCCCTCCCTGCTGTGTCTCCTCTGGGTGGGGAAAGGACAGAGGTAGCACATGGCAGCTGGAACTTTATGTTGCCACGTTATGAACTGAATCTGCCAAAGGAGGGTGCCAAATTCAGGAGCTGCTTTTGGCAGCTGCAGGGACAGGATGGTCCTGTGTTAGATCACAACTGATGGGCTTGAGCATGTGTGCAAGTGAACGTGCTGCTAATTGCTTGCACAGCCCCTGGAACCGTTTTGACCCTGACTAATTAGCACCATCCCAAACAATGTCTGAGCACAGTCTGGGAATGAGCATGGGCCTGGGACTGTTCCTAATAAGCCGTGTGGATGAGGCCTTTCTGGGTTTTGGGTTGGTTTTTTTTTGAGTGGGGGAGAAGAGGAGAAAGAGTTTAGCTCCACGGATGTGAGCTGTGCCATGTAAGCTGAGCTGCATCAGGGGTACAAAAGGATCCTTAGATTGTTTATTTACTAATTTAAATGTAACCATAGCAGTTGTTGATGAAGTATTTCTGTATAGTAATCACAAAATGGTGAGAGACTATTTCAAAACAAATAACTATAGCTGTCCAGAAACAGCATTTGTGGCAATTCCAAGCACACAGTTTACCGTGAAATTAATATGCACCAACAGTCCCTTGCAGTCTGGTGCCTGAGAAAGGGAGAGACATGATTTTTTCTGTCTCCCACTACTAAGCCCAGGTTTATAAGCAGACCTATAAGATACTCCTACACAGGTTAAATGTGTACTATTTTATCTGATTGGCTTAAATTTGTGTAAATGTATTCAGACATATAATACAACACCTTTTTAAATCATCATGTCTTAGGTTAAACTACTGAATTTTTGTGCATAGCAGTCTTAGAAAATGGAGTGTTAAATGCCATATTCCTCAAAATAGTTCAGTGCAATTTTTTTGAGGTGACTGCAGAACTATCACTTGAAGTCAGTACTTTCACGAAGGCTTAAACTTTTCATTCATAATTCTGGCTGCAAGCTGATCTTCTGTCACTGATATACTGTGAAGCACTGTCCCTCAAGACTGAAACAGTTCATGTGCCAGCACTTATTGTGCTGTACAGTATGCTCACAGTTCCTATTGTCTCACTCTATGAGAAAGCTTATTAGCTTAACTGTGAGAGTTAGAGTAATGTTTTCTTTTCACATATGTGAGCTGCACACATTGTGAAAATCGGGGAGCAAAATTTAACTTTTTAGTTTTTTTTCTGCTAGGCTGAGATTGCACAGCCTTACTTCATGCACAAACAAACCAGTTCTGGTAGAAATAATTTCACAGTCTCAAGTAAACTACAGTTAGCAGTGATCAGCAGAACTCTTGAGCTATTCCTTAATGTATTGTTGCTTTGGATTAGTTTGTTTTCTACTGGGTGGCACAGAGGAACTATGTAGGAAACAAAAGCATCCGTCTCAATCTCGACAGTCTAATGGGGCAAAGAACTGGTGAAAAGGGATCCAAAATACAAGAAAGCTGATTATATTGTCTAGAGCTGCATGAATTCCCCGTTCCATTTTATTTGTAGGTTGCATTGATTTTACATACAGAAGCTATGATTTCAGTGTTGGATATCTCTAGATTCTACCCTTCAGACAACTAAGCATGACAGTTTAACACAGAATAAATAATTAATTTACTTTCATAGGATTTAGTTTTTAAAATACTATGTTTTTGTTTTAGAATTTTAGTTTTTAAAATACTATGTTTTTGGTTTAGAATTTTATTTTGAAAATTTTATCTTTTTAAAGAGCTTTCTCTGTAAGTAGTGACTCTAGCTTCATTCTGTCCCAAATAATTTACTTTGCTGATGAAATATCAGCTGCACTTATGCTTGTAGGGTTTTTTTAAGTATTTGCAGTGGGACAGAGACTATTCCTATGTAAGTTTGCAAACCTTACAACGCTTTAGGTGCCAGGGTAAATTTAATGGGAGAATTTGTCCCAAATGTCAGTTTCTGCATTACAGGATGAGTTAGCATAAGAACATGATGTTTTGGGATTTTTGTATTTATTTACATTCTCTATATGGCAGGCAGGTTGGTAAAAAAGCTGATGGTATTCTCAAAGTCTGTTTGATTGCATATGAGATGTAAAGTGCAGTTGGAGCTGTCTGGATTTAATTTTTCTCCCCCTTTGGTATGGGGGAATAAAATATCTCAGCTCATACAGGAGAAAAAAATTAAAACCAGGCAGAGCCAGCCCCATTGTAAGCTTCACATGCAATCAGACGTCCTAGCAGAGAAACTCCCCTTCCTGGCTGCACTGCTGCCACTAGTGAAACACAATTTAAAAAAAAAAAAAAGAGAAAAGAAAAAAATCACTTTTTATACTCGCTGCTTTCAAGTTAGACATTGACATGTGAACCAAAATCTTCTTTTTAACTATTGCCCGGGAGGCCACCAAAGAATCCCAGCTGACCCCCTGCCATCAGAGTGAGTGATGGTCGGCTGCTGGTGTTGCAGCTCACTTCCCCCAGGCTGCCACCCTGAGAGATCCCACCATCCACCGTCGGTATGAGTGACATTAGCCCACTGGGCTTTGAAAACACTTTTCAGGTCGGTCATTGCAGAGAGATAGCTTCCTTCACACACACCATCAGGGTGAGTGACGTCAGGCCACTGGGGTTTAAAATACAGACCCTCAGGCTTGCTAAGCTGACACTGCTGAGAAAACTGCTTTTATTGTTGTACATCAGCAGGGACCTCTTTGTCTTTTTTTGCATTGTTTACTTAGAAGCCAGCCTTCCCATTCCCCGACTCCCACCCCAGACAATTATTAACATCTGTAGGGTAATTTCTATGTCTTCTTTCTTTCTTTCTTTCTTTCTTTCTTTCTTTCTTTTTTTTTCTTTAACTGGAGGTAAAACAGATTTCAGTCTTTGAATTTTTATAGCCATCTGCCTTCTCATATGATTTTTGAAAGATCCTAGGTATGGTGGTATTTGTTTGTGGAAGAGTCTTAGAATAATAAAAGTAAAACAGTTGTTAAAGATCCTAGTCCTTTTAGTTGTCCAGATCAGACATTCCTTTACTGATAATGATAGTCATTCTTCCTTCTTAGCTTTTTGTGAGGTTCCTGGAAAATTAAGTCTTCAGGAAATGATTCCCTCCAGTCTTGACATAGTATGACTTCCCTTGTCCTTGTAGTTCATGCTGCAAGAAACATTTCTCTGTTGCTAAGTGTTATAGAAATTTTACCTGACATTTTGCATAGTTTTTGAACCCTGAGTTCAGATGATGAGATTTTAGAGGCTTTCTGAAATACTACATGGTATTAGTAAAAAAAACCCCTTGACTTAAACTGGTTAATGTGGAATAAAAGAATTTAAAATCACTGTTCTGTAATATTGCTGGAAATACTATATTTTATAATAATATGTGGAGTGGAGCAGAAGTCCCATTTTTCTGAGTTCTGATTCTCTTTCATGCAAAATTAGGAAATGTTTCTTGATATATTGGTGAAAAGTAGTAATTTATTTATATCTATGAGATATATATTCTATGAATATATACTATAGAGCTATATTACATCTAGTTTTGTATCTATTGATATACATTCTATATTCTGTATATCCCTTATATCTATAAGATTTATATTTATATGTAAAGGATTTTGATTCTTTATAAAAATGGGAATCATAAGTAAACTAAATAAATACCTGCATTTAAAAATTTAGGAAAATAAATTATGAGGAATTTTACTTTGTTAATTATTAATTTATTTAAAGGTACTGAATTGTATTGAAACCAACATTTTTAATCTAATTTGTGACTTCATTTCCTTTCCTTTACTCTGGGCAATTTAAAGCTCTTCTCTTACTGATCTGATCTTCATTTGGATGCATAAACTCATTTTATACTCATTTTTTTGCAAGGTTAAGAGTACCACTGCTCTGTGAGAAATTTGATCACTGCAGATAGTCTCTCCCTTCAACTTGCCTATTTATTGAATGGAATCAACTACAGGTAGATACTGAATAACTCTGGCTGCTTTGAAAAAGGAGGCTTTTGAATGTTTTTACCAAAACCAGTTGTATTCAACAGAAGGAAATAAATTCATATTTCATCTGAAAGAGACTGTTATACACAGATAGGTCTCTTCAACTCAGTTCAGTGTCCCTGTTGAGTTTAGCTTTAACTGATCTGAATGGCAAAGTCAGTCATACTTGTGCCTTTTGAGTCACATATTAACATGTCAAGATTTAATTGGAGAGCTTGAACTCATCCATTTGTTGTTAAAGCAAGGCTCTTTCATGAAAACGGTATGATTATTACTTTTTCTCTTCCTGCTCTCCAATGACACAGTTAAGCATTTAGTAGATTAATTGGCTTGTGAATTTACCTCTTACTAGTTCTTTTCTTATTGTATCAATTTATTTATTATCACTTTCCTTACCTTTCTTCCCATGCTTTTTCTGGCCTCTAAATCTTACACTAGCAATTTTCTTCCTTTGAGTAATTATTTTTTAAAAATTCGTTTTGGAGAGATTATCCCATTCCATGAGGAAAGCAGAAACAAGTTTAAATGAGAGACAGTTCATCAAAAAGACTTGTAATCCGTCTTGTTCCTCTGTAGTCTTCATGTCAGTTTGGGAAGTATCATTAAAACTCCCCTTCTTTCAGACTACTTTTCTCATGTATTTTCCATTTTATATCAATGAAGTGCTGTGAAAAGCAGGCAGAAAATTGTAATTTTAAATATTTAAAAATTATGATTTAAGTTAAATTTTCTCCCCATCTGATAAACGACAGGCTAAATACTACTGTAGCTCTCATATTTCTTTCTTTTTACTTTATTTACCATGTCACACAGTGGAGAGTCTTCCTCATTTTCTATTTTCCTCATAAAAAGATTAAGGATAGTAGTATTATAGGAATGTAATAAATTCCCTGTTCACATGTACATGTCAGCGATCACAGAAATTGTGACTTAAATGACAGATACAATAAGTGTTCTTCAGGGTCTTTTGTTAGTTTAGATTTAGGTCACAAAGTGTATTTCCCAGGCTGTCATTCTAAGAGGAGCCAGTCTCACAACATAAACATTGTTTTACTTTTTCAGAACACGGGCTTTGTAACAGCATTGAATTAAGAGTTTTCAGAACTTTTGCAATGCTCCTAACAATCCCCTTTAAGACATAAAGATTAATTTTTAAACAGTACTTTTCCTGCTCAAATCCTCTGCCCATGTTTCCATATGGTTTCATTTTAATGCCTGTTAATCCATACTATTATTGCTTGCCTCCTTTTACTGGAATTCACTGGAGGAAAGTGCTATTAGGGTTTTCCTTTTTGAAGAGGGAGGATAGTTGTTCTGAAAAGAGAGCGCAAGATGAAATAAAAGAGTACATTTATGAACAAAATGGACATAATAATAAAGGTTTTCCATTGAATCTCTGTGGTCTAGAGAGGACCACTGGCATTCTGAATGACAACAAAGGCTCCCAGAAAAACAATTGAGACATTAGCAAAATTTTCAAATTTTATCTTATGTCTCATATCTCTCATTCAGGTGAATCTTAGAAATGGCAAAAAAAATTATATCTGTTCACAAAGATTATTTTAGTTAATATGTGTAACAACTCTTTAAGTAGTATCTGACAGCAAACAATTTCAAGGAAGTCCTTTAGTCTCATATTTAGTTATTCAATGTATTCCTCATTTATATTAACTTTTTTTTATTAACATATTGAAAACCAAATGCATTTTTAACAGATATTAATGTAAAATACTTTGTAATATTGCCTCATATATGTTTAAAATCAAGATCTATTTTTGACATTGATATTATATAGAGTCCTTCATGCATTCAATTGAGCTATTCATAGCCCTAAAGAAACTTGGAATGTGCTAATATACTTCACTGAATTGAGGCCTCTAATTCCAATGACCTAAAAAACCCCTTCAAAAAACAAGGAAACAACTGCAAAAAAAAATTACGACTTTCAGAAGAAGATTTAAATAAAACTTGTCATATTTTATATATTGGAAAAAACAAATGCAAACTTTTTCAGTCTCTTGAAATATATCCCCTTTATTGACAAAGTTGCAATTTGCACTTCAGAAAACAACTAGATTCCTAAAGTACAGTGAAAATAGAGAAGGAGTTTTCCCTTTTCTTAGTTTTCTGTCTTTAGGAACACAGACAACAATGTGGAAGCATGCTTTTACATGTTTCTGAATTTCAATTTTTAGGGATATTCTTGGAAAAATTCCAACTTATGAAGTCCATACACTGCATTCACAATTTCTGTAGTTTTAGAATGAGCAATGTTTGATTTTCCAGAAGGAAAATTATATATCTGGTAAACTCCTAGAACCTTCTGTATTGGTACTAACCTTTGTTTAATTGTTACCATTTGCTACAAAATGGAGGGGGGAGGAGCAGGGTGGATTTCAGGAATGCTTATATAAATTATTTTGAATTTTTCATTGATTAATTATCTTTATGACCTTCTTCATCACCATTCCTTTTAGTCTTTAAGGTCTCCCCACAAAGGCCAAGCCCATGGTTTCTTTCACATACTTATTCTGTTTTGGCTGTTGTCTCATCAGGTTAAAACTTTCTATCACTGCTTGGATTTCTGTGTTCAACTTCTTTCCTGGAATGCTTTAAAGGTTTTGCAGTGATAGCTTCTCAACATGAAAAACTGGAACAAGAAAATAAATTTTAATATAAAGTTGTTGAATGCAGGTTATCGTCCTTGTAAATCACATTTTTGGAAATAGTGTCAAAATGTTTTGGTCATTTTAACCAAGAGTATATAGGATTAAAAAGAATCTTTTGGTACACCCAATCTCCTCCTACTTTAGACAACTATATTACATAACTTTTTTGATAAACTTCCGTCTTAAGATGATCTGGACTTATTTTGCCACTTTGCTTCTTACAGAAGTCTGTTCACGAGCTTCATTGCTCTTTGTATCTTGTCCTGGGATTGGGTTTGTCTTGAAGTTTGTCATATCACACTATTGAACCTTCACACTAAGTGAAGGTTCAAACTTTTAGTTGTTCCTCACCTGCAGTCTCATTCTTTTGTCTGTTTTCACTAGCCAATTAATCATGGTCATGTAATTCTTTCTGGGTTGTATCTGTGTCTCTATCTGTACTACTAGCACCTATCCTAACGTTTACTGTCAGCATCTGTTAACTTGGATTTTGTTTCAAGGTAAAGTTGACAAATATATTAAACAAGATGGTAAAGAAGCACTCAGGTACTCAGGTGGGATATTTTATTTCTTGGTACCACTTGTGACTATCTCATTTTCCCTCCATTTGTTTTTTTTTTTTTTTTTTCCTTACCTGCCTTATCATCTTTCTGGTAATCCCCACCTTCTTCTAGCAAACTACGAATTTCCCTTATGGTGTCATGGCATGGTTTTTGCTGATGCCCAAGTGGATTATCTCTGTTTAATTTCCTTTTTGAGAAAATATGTTGTATATTTTTAAATGTGTGCAATGCTATGTCTGATCAGAGATTGTCATTATAAATAATAATCTTATCTATAGGGAAGCCTCATGGAAGCTTTTTCACCCAGGTCTTAAAGACCAAGAATTACAAGGTAGAGAGATATTCCAGAATGTCATTCACTTCTTCTCTCACTATGTCAACCAGCTGAAAGCTGTAAGTCAGAAACTAAAATTTGCTTACTAATGGAAAAATGCGACATTGGGATTTCTGAAACTGTAAGTATCAGTGAAAGTTTAAATGCTTCGATGTAAAAATAAGATCCAGACTCAGACTTTCTAGGGAATGTTTTTATTGGAAGTTGGTTCTAGTCTAATCCAATTTCTTGGGTTTGTATTACTCATTCCCTTTTTCACAATTCACCAAGTCATGCTTTTTTCTGGCATCCTCCTTTTTATAGCAAAAGTAGGTGGAGAGGAGTCAGTAGAAAGGCATCACAAAAGGTCCTTTTATTTCCATATCATCCCATGGAAATATTTGGAGGAAAATTGTATTTCTTTGTAATACTCTAGGTGCTTGATGTCCCTTTCACCAGTTCTTGATGATAGGTTTCCAGAATTAGAATACAATTGTCATGTAACCTGTCCAAGAAAGACTTGAAGACCTCTTACAAACTTTATAGACACTAAACCCCTACAGAATTATGGTTTTTGAGTGCAAACTACAACCACTACTACAACTACTACTGTTAACTAGCAGGATGGTTATAGTAAGCTTTCAGAACTTCCATCTATTTGGTCTTAATTTCTACGTATTTTTTAAAATATGTGTGACTTTTTTTTTAATTTAAAGATCATAATTTCTAGGGATGTATAGATTGCCATAGTAAAGTACTCTTGATGGTATACACTTCTTTTAAAGGTATACATGCAGTCTAGGTACCTTGATGGAAATAAAGATGGTGTTAAAAAAAGGCAACTGGCCCACAAATCCTTGTGTCTACAGGAATATGGAACAGCCTTCTCTTCCTCCATGCATGGGCCAAGTAAGCTAGATCAAAACTTAATTTTAAGGTAAGATATTTTCTTGACAGGTAAGATAATTTCTTGACAGATTTCTTCAGTTGCAGTTAGGTCTGCTGGATTAATTAATGGATCTTAGCAAACTGCCCTCCTAAAATTAGCCTCAGAAATGCAACTATTTTGCAAGTCACCTTTTGTAGTTTTCTCGTGCCTTTCTAATTGGTTACCTTTATATTTCTAAAGTTGGGATTTCACCTTTGCCAAGGCTGATTGCCCACTTCCTTTGCAGTGTAAATCCTAAGTTAAAGCCATCAAAGTGGTGGTGGCTGAGACTCTCAAACAGTTCTACCCAAGACAGAATGTTCTTCCGAGAGAAAAATCAGAGAGCTTTTATTGCAAGAGAATGGATTTTCAGTAGAACACCAGGCTTTGTGCACACAAGGGGACTGCATCTTTCACAGGTGGAGGACTAATACTGCACAGAGTTCCTAGGCTGGCCCAGATGCTCAAATCAGGTGCAGATTTCCCCAGCTGGCTTTGAAGTGAAGGTTCAAAAGCTGTATCTTCACTAATTTCTGTTTTGTTTGGGTTCTTTTTACCTCAGTGAATCAACTACTTCCTGCTAACTACGCCTGCAAAATCCTAATGAAGAAAATGCAATTATCATACTGCTCTGAAAGTAGCAAGGCAATAGCTTTGACTCTGCTTAGTTACTTGTGTAAAACCAGAGTGCTTTTCTTTCCACAAGGATGCTCCAAGAAGGTAGCTTTTAATCAATTCTGTGCTGGAAAACCACCTTTATGGAATAATAAAAAAAAAAAAAGGCACATAAACATCTGTGATTTAGCTCCTCTTATTTGTTACCTAGGACTAGTAGTCCATCTATTTTAGCATTATCCAAAGCTATTTTAATTAGCTTTGTCATGCATTCTTCCTTTTTTTTTTCCTTTCTTTTTCTATTTTGATATTTGCTTTAACCTTGACAAAATTCCTGTAATCTTTTCTAAAATAGAGCTTAATGATTTATTTTTGCTCAGGAAGTTGGATAACCTGTTTTTGTGCAGACAGATCAGTGACACACAAGAAAGGAAATGTGAATTATCTGCCCACATCCCATAGTGTAGATAGCATCTCAGACTGAGCTATGCACCTGGAATATTCCTAGTAATATCAAGAACCCATGAGGTGTGTCCAATAGCGCTTCATTCCTTCTCATTCCTTGCTTCAGTCTGTCTAGCTATGTTTGTGCAGACAGCAGGTCTTTAATTTAGGGATGAAAGAAATTATTCTAAGCAATTTTTTACTGAAAGTCCTTTGCTCTTGAAGTAACATGTCAATTCCACGTACCATTGAGACTGTGTTATGTAGTTCATTACTCAGAATATCAAGACAGAATTGCCTAATAAGAGGAGCATAAGACAAGATGATTTACATAGCTCTGTTGAACTTCAGAGTTTGCATTTCTGAGCAGGAGAAAACGCCAAGATTCCATAAGGCAACTACTTATTCCAAATCTGGCATTTCTCCTATTCAGAAACACAGATTGTGAAGTTCACTGAAGTTACTGAAATCAATCAATTTTTTACTGAGTATTTTAATAACAAGCACATTTTCTGTTTATTAGTGTTTTGCTTGTATACTGTTTGCATATTAAGATATTAATTGAGTATATTAACTGCTGTCTCTTTCCTTTATTCTCCAAGAAAAATCCCTCTGGTACATTTAAAGGAGTAAGGAACATATTCAGGTTGATACACGCTTGCCTTTGCTGGAAAATTAAGATGAATATCATGCACAGCTCATTTGTGGCTTTGTCTTATGTCATTCCATCAGTTGCAAGTTATACAAGTAATTTCTAGATCCATATAAATGAGGTGTTTCACACAGACAGTGTGTAAACCTGACCTGAATGTTGTATGTCTGTGAATGAATAAAATGGGCTCTTCTTTGAAGCCAAACCCTGTGTCTATTTGGCTTTTCCTCCTGACTGTATTAACTGTATTCTTATTGGGGATGATCCTTGGCCTGTGCAGATCCTGGAAATGCAGTTTTGAATTGTGGAAGAGAGGTAGTTGGCCTGAGCCAAAAGTAAGCCGGGATCCTTGATAACATATTCACAGTACACTCTCACATCTATGCTGTGACCCTGCTGAGCTTATCAATACAGTATTACCAGGTTTTGTTGTACCCCTTAGGATACTGTCCAGGGTCCCTTTCTGGCTCTTAAGCCCCAGCACAGCTCCCTGTACTGAACTCAGTGGTTTAGGGATATGTGCCTTCACATAAGTGGTGGAAGGGCAAAACCCACCTGCTTCCTCTGCCTAGATTTACTTAGCAGCCGCAGTGCTGCTTTGCAACCTGGGGAGAGGAAAAAATAAATGTAATGGTAGATCTGTCAGACCTTCCTCATGAGCAACAGTTGTTACACGCCCTCTACTTTGTTGAGCCACTTGTTCTCCCATTGGAGGCTTTAAACAAAGATCTCAGCTGTGATTTGCAGGGTTTGTGAAACCCATGGAACCTTTGAGGATTCAGTGCACAATCTGCCTGAGACAAGACAGCACAGCAAGTGATTGTATGATTGCAAATAATGACATTCATTTGGTTTCAATATCCAGATAGTTTGTGCAAGCATTTTTCTATGAGCTGCTGAAAAACTGATTTTAAATATTTTAATTTCATTAGACAAGATGAAGATTTCACAGTGACAGACATATTCAACTCTCCTTCTGGGGATCACATATGTCAAAATATTATGTTGTTTGGTGGTTTTTTTTTGTTTATTAGCATCATCAGAATAAAGAGTGAAAACATAGGTTTAGGGCTTGAAACATGCTGTTGAATATTTTACAAGACTATAATAAAAGATTATTTGGTATGTTCTTATATGATTTGCTATAGCAGTGAAAAACAGCTATTAAAACTGTTTAAAAGCAGCTGTGGCTACTTGTCCCTGCAAAAAATCAAATTCTAAATAACAATTTGGTTTCTGTGGTACTTCCAAAAATGGTGTGTTCCAGTCTGGTCTATACAGATAGATAGATTTTACTGACATGACTGTTTCCTAGCAATGGAATTTTTAAAATTTTTTTTGGTCATGAAAACTGTCCTTTACACTACCTTTCCAAAGATGCAGGTATGCTGACATTCTTGATGAAGATACAACCCTTGCTTCACTGCCAAAACCAGGATATACCTTTAAAACACGCTTAAGCTAGAGTTACCATTTCTAGATGAGGATAATGATTTGCCCTATGTGGCACTAATTAATAGAGGTGTTCTTAAATGCAGATAAGACTTCAGTTTCGTAGGACACAGTTCTGAATAAATAAATTCCTCTCTGCTTGGCAGCAGCCTTGCTGACTCTTAATGACTTTATCATGTTTTTCAATGTTTGTTTTTGTTTTGTTTCTGAAAATCCCTAAGTTCTTGCATAACATGATTGCTTCATAGAAGCCTATATTTCTAGTATCTGTAGTTGTGGAGAAAAAGCTTGAAAATATAATATTATTATACAATTTCCACTTCTAATAGAGGAAATGGAAGGATCTGAAATGTGTAGTTTTTTTTTAAATATGGTAAGCTTTAAATGAAGTTCCTTTTTTTTGAAATCTACCATTTTTAGTTTTAATTATAATGGCTTCTATAAATTTTATTTTCCTCAGTTAATTTCAAATGTTTGGATCTCAGTTCCCAAAATGTTCAGGCAAAACTTAAAAATGTAATTTTTAATAGGGTTGCATACATTAGAAGAGCATGTTTTTCAGATTTGGAGACTTCTGCTCAATATTGTAGCTGTTTTCTCTTTGGAAACTGATTTCATAAGTATACTTGTCTTTCTAAGATGTGCTTTGGGAACTAAAAGTTGGGAGTTGAACTTTGTGCAGATACTGGTTATTAACATTTCAAGAAGTATAAATTTGGAATAAATTTCACAAGCACAAGATACCCCACCATTTTGTGAAAATAAACAGTGTCCTCCTCAGATGTAGTATCAAGAAGGGTCTTTCTGCCTCTCTGTGACTGTACACATCTGTTAATTCAGAGGTTTAAATGTGAAATCCAGCACTCAGGGACACCAGGTGGATATCTGATAGTCTCTGAGGAATTTGTGCTTCATAAACAATTCTATGGATTATTCACAGCCATGCCTTTTTCTCTGCTTGTGACATAAAAAATATGGATATGGAAATATTTGTATCAATAATTAATCCTGTTATAAATCAATGAATGAATAGGAAAGAGAGACATGTTGCTGCCAAAAATCATCTGTTAATGCCTCTTCACTTACTGAAATGGCATGGTGAGTATCACAATTGTTTTGTTACTGACTACAGAATACTTCTCTAGGTGAAAGTCAGAAATATTATCCAGGTCCACAGTGAAAGCTGCATTCCTGGCACAGTATAATTTTAGATTGAAATAAATGTGCATAGAGCATGAGAAATAAGAAGATGCAACTCTTTACGTCTACTTTCCATGACTCTTCAAAAGTACTTTCATGACTTAAAAGCCTAAGAGCTCAATTCACTTGTCCATACATAGGGATCTTTTTCTATTCAAAACTCATTTGCGTATCAAAGCTCCCTTGTGGGGTGTCAGAAATTACGCTGGAGCTATTTGGGCTGGATTCAATCTTAGGATGCTCTTGAAGAAGATATCTGTGCCACTTCTCCTAAGGAATGTCAGACTTCAGGCTGGTTATCCCTTTCTATTGAGTAGTTTTCTTAACATAGTAACTCTTTTCTTAGCCAACATACTTGTTCCTTGCCCAAAGATTATATAAGTGGTGAGGGACATGTTCCCTGGTAACAAAGCAGAGTTCAATAAAACCCAAAGACCTTGCTGCATGCCACAATGATGACCTGGTGGTGTAATCATACTTCTGAAAAATGGCAAAAGTGAGAGTGATTTCTTCTGGCCAAGGATTGTGAGAGAAGGGCTCTAATATGTAGATTATAGCTACTAATGGATATTTCAAAGAAGATGGTAGATGTGTCTTTACTGTGTTATGGCCCTTTTCAAGATGTAATACTCAAAATTCTGAATGTAATTCTAAAATCTCTCTTCATGTACCTGAGACATTTACTTGAATCTGGCAATAAATCAATCAGAAATGAGACTTAACTCTGAAAAATATAGGCACTGGTAAAACCTTTGTCCCTCAGCAGTGATTAAACATACCGTCCACGTAGGGGTCTCACCTAGTAGCACAACATCAGTGCTTCCCAAAGTTTTCCCTTAGCAACCCTACTTCCAGGGTCACAACCCCACTTTCATTTTCACTTCCAGACTTGTGGGCCCCAAATGGGATCATGACCCTAACTTGGGAACTGCTCTATAACACATTGAAAAAATTAACATACCAGCCAGTAAATACATCAGCAAAACAAGCCCATCCAGTCTGCCCAAGACCCTGCTTGTCTGCCATCCCTAGGGGCCTTACCTATTAAATTTGGGGTTTCAAAACCATGTATCTACTTGTGAGCTCAGATACTGCTTTGTGTATGTGTTACCATTGTCTTGTAGTCTTCCTTAGTGCTATTTAGCTAAGCATGGTGTTGACAAATATGTGCTAACACTTCTGAAAATATGACCTCCTTTTTCTTGCTCATTCATATGTTGGAGGTGCTGCTTAGATTTATTATTTGCACATAATAGAGTTCACAGTTATTGTGTGTCAGAAACAAGATCTGGAGAGTCTACTCTTCCCACAGCTGGAGCAACACATACACATCTGGTAAAACTGCAGCTTAAATTGTATTGTCCTTAGCAATTAATCACTTACACGGTATTCTATTGATTCTCCTCCTCCTTAACTCCTACTGGTCTTTACCTTCTCTTTTCTTTTTCCTCATCTGTCTTCTGCTCTCTGTTTCTTATGAGTGTCACATTTCATATTTTAGCGTCTTGTCCAGAAGTGCTGGGTTTGGATGTGGACATGCAAAATTTTCTCCTTGTCTTGCAGAACATTCAACCACTACATTTCAAAGAGCTTTGCACCGGTGAAAACACACATGTTAATTAAAATCTCAATATCTGCCTTTTACAGCGGAGAGATTATAGCACAAGGTCCATTACCCAAAATCACCAAAAAATCAGTGGCAGAGAAAAACATGGATCTCCCATTCCATGTGGAATCCCATGGTGGACTCCAAGCAACATGGTTAGTACAAGATATACCAGTAGATGGCACTTCATCGTTCATAGCATTGCTCGTGCGTCTGAGGGTCTGCTACAACTGGATTTCACATGCAACTTCTGGCACAATTTTATTTCTTTTTGCTTTTGTGGTCTTTTTTCTTGTAGCTTTACTCTTCCATCATCCTCTTTTTTTTTTTTTTTTCTCAGTTACCTTGCTGTGACACTTATCTGTTACTTCTTCATTTCTCTCAATTTTTTTATATTTGCTATGTCTGATTCTAAAAAGAATAAAAAACCCACCCCCACCAAAAAAAAAAAAAAAATCAAAACAAACAAATGAAAAACCACCACAAAAATATCCCAAAAAAACCCGCCGAAAAACCATCAAAGAAACACCAAACAAAAAAAAAAAAAATCTAAGAAAAGAAATATGACTCACTGGTTTGTTTGTTTGTTTGTTTTTTTCAGAAAAGAAATATCTAGATCCTGACCAGTTCATTACTAAGGAGAATTGGGTAGTGATGAGTGGAAGCAGTAGGGTTAGCTCCCAGATGTTCTGAAGACTCAGCATGTATTTTTTTGCCGTGTGAGGTGAAGACCTCTCTGCTAACTTGCAGTGTTATCTGCGAAGCACATTGCATGCACTCAACTCTGCATGTTAGACTACCCTTGCTGCACACAGGCTCTGGCTACACACTTCAGGTTCTGGCTTTTTTTCCAGATAGAAAATGAGGATTTTGTTTGGGCTCCTGTTGTAGGCTGTGGCTGGGTGTTGCCCCATCAGCTCATGTGGTGCTGCTTGCCACGTTGCTGACAGTGGCAAGTGCCTCTCAATTAAGGCTGACGTTCCATCAGAGCCTGTAAGTGGGGAATGCTGGGGAGATTTATAAATTAATTGTCACAGCTTCCAGGCATGCTGGGTTGAGAAGTACACAAACTCTAGAGTTTGTGCGCTGCGTAAATTTGGAGCTCCAGCCCTGTATATTTATAGGGATGTGCTCAATCCCTTTTTCTTTCTCATAAAAAGAATGAAAATTAGTTTCTTTAAGGTTGAAGTCCAAATGTGGAAATACTCATTATTTGTATATCTTTAATGTCATGCATTTTAGGCTTTTTGCAGTTTGGGTGGAGTCACCATTTGAAACAAGGATTTGAATTGATCTGACTAAACCACTGTAGGTGGGAAAAGATTATGGAAAACATCCCTGAAGAGCTTTATTTACTTGCTCCAGCTGGTATTATCTATTATATTTCCAAGTGTCTTGTCTTGGGCTTGGTTTTTCTTTGGCTTTCCTTGCTGTCTTGACCAATCTAGCTGGTACTAGTTATTGTCTCTTTGAGAATTATTGTCACTACTAAAAAAATAAAAATTGTAAATCTGAACAATAGGATAATTTTAAACTGCATGTTAACTGTTTCTCTCATTTGACAACTGCATCCTAGATATGTGGTGATATGGTTGCTCCCTTGAGGTTTCTTGAAGGAATTATTTCTTTTCAACTGGATATTCCTTTCTGATTTTGGAGTCTGCATGACTTGGATGTAGGTAGGCATGTCTTTTCATACTATTGTAGGATAATCCAACTTGGAGGGTTGTCAGGAGATCATCTGCTGGATTGTACTAATGTGGAAAAAAGGTTTTCCTTAAACCCTGCATGAACTTCTCCTGTTCGAGGTTATACACACCTTGTCCTGCTGCTGCATGTGCTGCTACAGAAAGCCTGACTCTGACCATACCATGACCTGACTGTAGGTGGAAAAGGCTGATCTGAGGTGCTTCCTTTCTGCAGGCAGAAGCAGTTCCATTGCTCAGACTCCCCTAGCAGGGCCAGTGCCCCAACCCCTGGGACACTGCAGAGCTCACTTCTCATCAGTGCACCCTCTGTCTCCATTATCCAATGAGTTGCGTAATTATCTGTCTCTCTTATCTGTGTGGTTTGCCCTGTGACCTTTTTTAGCAATGCTTCTAACTCAGAAATAAGATGGAAGCACATTTTGGTACCTTTGGTGGCCACCCACCAACATCAGCCTTGTAGTTCCAGGTGCCTCTTAAAATATGAAGGTAATTTGAAATTAATATAAGTACATTTCATGAAGCTCAGCAGAAGATTATAGAAACACTGTTATCTGAGTAAGAATACTTCAAATTGCTTAGGGATCTTGGAAAATTTATTAAAACAGTTCTTATGTAAAACATTTTGCATATAACCATGATACACTGAGTAATAATGACTTTTTAAAAAATATTGCTTTTGCTGTGGATCTCTAAAATGCAATTAAATATACCAATTAATTGCTAATTCATTTTAAAATAGTCTAACATTTTGAAATATTCAATTTTCTATATTTTATAGTTCAAAAATCTTTTAAAACTGATGGCTAAAATTTGGATCTGGAATATGCATGCTGTGGTTTCATTTTGAGAAGTCCTGAGTATCCGTAGAACTCACTTATACAGTGGCAGGTTCAGATGATATAACTGAGTGACACCGAAGGAAATTCAGGAGCCTTTATGCACTCAAAACTGTACTTCAGCACCTTGGGAGACCCATTATCCTGTAGCATCTAGGACATCTGATTAGCTGTTATCAAAGTCCATACTTCCTTCTTAGTTTTCTGACATATTAGTATTGCTCAATCCCATGGTGAAATTGACCAAGACCATTATAAGAGAATGAGATTAAAAAAATGTAATTGTAAATGACAGAAAATTGACCAAACCTATGGGTTTAACACCAAATCAGTCCCTGAGCCAAACACTATGGCTTGCACTTTTTGTTTTTCTCCACAGAGTGATAATTGCATTAGCCAGACTGTTTAGAGGTAACAAATGAGTGTGAATTATATAGATGATCCCAAATGATTACGACCAAAATCCAGCCAGTAGTTTCTATCATGTATTTGTGTCTATCAGGACAAAGAAAAAAGTAAAAAAAATTAAAGAGTTAACTTGTGCAAATTATTTTTCATATACTACCTGCAAAACTCATGCTGCCATAGAGGGTCAGATAGACCTTGGAATTACAGGAACATCAAACAAAAAATTTAATTGTTTTATCTTCAGGGAGTTATGAATTTCACATCTGATACCTTGTGAATACCTTGGTCTATATACAAATGCTATTACATGCTTTCACCAGAAAGCATGGAATCCTATGGAATCTTCAAAGGGATAAGGTACAGATGTTTCTGTGGTGGTGATTCATCGTATAGTAAAATGTCACTGCCTAGAGAACAGCATGGCATACTGAAATTTAATTTCACCTGATTCACATTTGGAGGGAAAGAATGAAACATTTCCATTAAAGAGAAAGAACGAAAGAAAGAAAGAAAGAAAGAAAGAAAGAAAGAAAGAAAGAAAGAAAGAAAGAAAGAAAGAAAGAAAGAAAGAAAGAAAGAAAGAAAGAAAGAAAGAAAGAAAGAAAGAAAGAAAGAAAGAGAAAGAAAAGAAAGAAAAGGAAAAAGAAAATGAAAGAAATAGCAGCTGTTTAAAATTTGAAGAGAGGCTTGGAATGTAGCCTTATTTGATGTGTATTGCAGGGAGAAGGAAGCAAAGATGTAAAGGTGCAAAAGAGGTCTATAGTACTGTTCTTAAGTCTGTCAGAAGAATGCAGCTGTCAGAAATGCATTTGAGTGTGACCAAAATTGAGTATACTCTTTTGCCTGTGTTGCACAGATAAATGTATTTGGGATCCAGGGCTTTAGAGGCAATATTCGTGTTGCTCAAATGCCTCAAGCTGAGTCTCTTACAATTAAGGTGATTTTACTTTAGTGCCAGATTGTGGGGTTCTGTTTTCAAGCACATGCACTCTGCTCCAAATTACTTTGCTTGCATTTGTGAATGGAGTTCACAGACCTGGGATTCAGTACAAAAGTATACTCCATGGTGATCCAAGAGTTTCAGAAATGTGATCTACAGCAAGGGGAATATGTACGCCAGACAATAAAAAACACTGAAGAGAAAGATGTTTCTGAAAATTTATTTCTCTTCTGGTTTTAGGAGCTTGTCCTCATGGCTTCAGAACTTCTTATATCTTTCTGTACTTAAACATCCAGACATCTTTTTTCTTCATTTAAACAATAGCCAGGGTAGCCTGTGCATTAAGAGAAGAAGCAAAACAAAACATAACAAGACAAATGCACACACATGCATGCACACACACAACCCCCCCTTCTGAAGAAATAAAAATCACATTTCCATTTCCCAAAAACTTCCCCATGTACAAGCCTTGAAGAGAGGAAGAAAAAAGTAAAGCCTCTCACTCCTATTGTAACTATGACTCAATGTTGAAAAAGATTTGAGATTTGTAATCTTGATTTGAGATTTGTAATCTTTAAGCAGAGAGTTAAACATGATTTCATAGCTCAAGGATGGAGACACATACCTGCTGGGGGAAGGAGGAAGGGAAGCAACCTGGATTCTGGGTCCTGCTTCAAGCACTATTTATGCATGTTACTGAATAACAAATGCAAAATGTGTAGGCAGCCCCTGGGGCAATAACCCAGGACTTCCTCTTCAAAAGGAGCACTATTAGGGTTGCAAATTATCCTCTCTCGATGAATCTTGCTTCCTGTCCAATACAGAAGTATGGCTTCAGCAGGCATGACAGACAGTTCTCCAGCCTGAGCTTCACCTTGAGCTGGTGCTGGATGCACTCTTGGGAGATGTGGGAAAGATCTCAGAAAGAGACTGGCAGTGAACCTGCATCTCCCAATTCAAGAACAAGTGCCTTATCTACAAGTGTGATATTATGTAAAATGTTGGCTATGGTGCTTCCACAACCTCTGGACGTGTTTCTGGGAGAAAGTGTCTGGGGCTGTTGTGATTCATGACAAGGCTGGTCTATGGTAGGCATGCTCAGAAGATGCTTACTACAGAAGCCTCTCAGGATATGCCACACCTATACCTCACAATCAGGCTTTGGTGCAAGGTAGGTTTCAAGATTTTCAGCTGTATAGAAATAGCAGTAGCAATGAGAGATGCAGTTTCAGAATTTTTAAATAATTTGATCAGCAAAAACCTGAGGTAGTTTTTTGTGGCCATTTAGCATACATGTACTTGTATAAATATATCTTGGAATTTTTTGTTTCTTTTTTTGAATTTGTCCATTGGTAGTGTTCTCCAAGGTATTTTGTGAACCAGCAACAGGACATAAAACTAGAACCCAGAAATCCTGCTCTGCTACAGTCTCTCTATAAGATATGTAAATATATTTACAATTAAAACCAGTATTTTAATGTTGTTGTTTTGTTGGAAATGAAGTAGCTGGCACCTAACTGAATATAGAAAAAATCTTCTCTCATAGTCACTCTATCTATTAAACAGGTTGTTTCTCTGTCATTGACATGTTCCTTGAGTGGCTTTCCAATAGATTCTTTTTCCATATCTTTGCTCTCCTGGCCCTGTTCTCTTTTATTTTGGGTTTTATTCCCACAGGAGATCAAAATCCTGCTCCCTAAACTCTACTCACCATGTACTTCCTTCCAAAGAGACTATTTGTCTAAATGAGGTAACAGGAGGTAACATGAGGTAACAGAAGGGCAAATATTTTTGCTGTTACTGTGAATACAATATTATAAATTCACGCTTGTAGTTTTTATATATTCAGAGATGAATAAATTATGTTTGCTTTGGGTAATGCTAAACAATTAATTACAAACTAGAATCTTATATGCAGTAGAAAATATACAGAAGACTATAGCAGGAAATTCTTCAAATATTTGTATTTAAACTAAAAGGGTAAATCAGACCTCAGTTTAGAAAAGTACTTAAAATACTTTTGAATAAGATGCATAAATAATTTTTTATGTTTTATGTAATAGGATAGGGAAATTTTTGTAAGTAGAGCCTTACTTGTGGTAACAACAGGACCAGGTAGCACTGAACAGGATTTTGGTTCCTGCTCTACTTATGCAGGTTACCGTTCCTCAATTCACTGCAGTAGTAGCTAGTCTCAAACAGTGTCCAGTCTTAATATAGGTTGACCAAAAAGAAATTCTGAATTAAATTTCCTCTTGGGAGAAAAATAATTTCCAAGTGATAGAGTGCTCCCAGATTATTTGTTAGATTTATTTTTTTTTCCTTTCGTATTTATTACACATCTTGAATTTGAGCAAGTAAATTCTGCTTTGCTTTTTTTTATTGGTCATCTAAATCGATAGATGACCAAATCTGTCCATTTAGATGACCAATAGATAAAAATGATAGATGACCAATAGATAAAAATCCAAACACATATTTGAATTCTCCTAGGAATATGAAAGTAAAAGATATCTAAAAAGGTGTGGGGCAGCAAAGGGAAGGGATGCCATCCAAAGGGACCTGGACAGGCTTGAGAGGTGGGACCATGCAAACCTCAGGGAGCTCAGCAAGGCCAAGGGCAAGGTCCTGCACCTGCATTGGGGCAATCCCAGGCACACCCACAGGTTGGGCAGAGAAGTGATTGAGAGCAGCCCTGAGGGGAGGGACTTGGGGGTGGTGGCTGATGAAAAACTCACCATGAGCCAGCAGTGAGTGCTCCCAGCCCAGAAAGCCAAGGAAATCCTGGGCTGCATCCAAAGCAGCACTGGCCAGCAGATTGAGAGAAGGGTTCTACCCCTCTGCTCTGCTCTGCTGAGACCCCACCTGGAGCACTGCATCCAGCTCTGGTGTCATCAATATAAGAGGGACATGGAACTGCTAGAGCAAAGCCAGTGGAGGGTCATGAGGTTTGTAAGATGACTGGAGCATGTCTCCTGTGTAAACAGACTGAAAAAGTGGGGGTTGCTCAGCCTAGAGAAGAGAAGGTTGTGTGGAACCCTCACAGACACTTTCAGATCTGAAGGGGCCTACAGGGAAGCTGGAGAGGGATTCTCTGACAGGGACAGGAGTGACAGGTCAAGGAGGAATGGGTACACTCTGAAAGACGAGAAATTGAAACTAGGTGTTAGGAAGAAATTCTTTACTTTGAGGGTAGTGGAATACTGGAACAGTTGCCCAAAGAAGCGGTGGATGCCCTATCCCTGGCAGTGTTAAAGGCCAGGTTGGATGGGGCACTGAGCTACCTGGTCTAGTGAAAGATGTCCCTGCACATGGTAGAGGAGTTGAAACTAGACAGTCTTAAGGTCTGTTCTAACCCAAAACATTTTGTGATTCTATGAAATTACAGACTTCCTGTTAAGAGGATTGAGAGTGGAAAAAAAAGACCAATCTCTTCTCCTCTATGACTATGCTTAAGCAGTAATGGAGACATTGTTCACATCTGAAAAGAGGGTTTCTTATATCAATGTGGGCTGAGAGCTTTGGCCTTAAGTGGTGTTGCATGGTGCAAAAGAATCCAGAGGACCAAAACCATTCAGAATGAAAGACTAAGGACTGCCTCTAGGGAAAATTCCACTTTTTATTTTTTTTTCACTCATCATTTATTTACAAATACACATTATAACTTTTATATACATTGCACATTTACATGGTAGAAAAGTACAAAACTATATATTTAAATGAATTTATATTTAACTCGCCATGTTTGAAAATATAAAATTGCATCAGAAAAAAAGTATTATGAAAAGCAAGAAACTTGAACTGATAAAGCTTTGATATAACTTTTAGCAACACACCGATTGAGAAAGAAAATTTTGAAAGTGGTACTGCAAGACCATCTTAAAGGAAACACCTGATAAAACACTTATGCATGTGACAAAAAATTAAAACAATAAAAATAAAATAAAACCTTTATTCTTATTACAGTTAGGCCTGTAGATGTTATCAAACTTCACAATCCAATTTCTTTGGGTTCAAAATTTGTATAATACAGTATAAACTCTCAGTACACTGACATCATTTCGGTACACAATGTGATGAGAAGTAGAGAAGGTGAAGTGTAAGAAGTTTCCTTAAAGATTGCCTCACTGCACCTTGACAGTATACTTTAGTCAGTTACAATGCCTTTTGGTCAGTCAAGATTCCTTGTAAACAAAAACACGGGATCTTTTACGTAGAGAACCGGCAAAAAGAAAATCCAATAAATAAATGTAACAGAACTGACATGCAAGTTTGTTAAAGTGGAAAAGAGTTAACATCAGTGAAACAAAGAGATGAGATCATGTGGGTAGGCTCTAAGGAATGGACTTTTATAGTTTGCAAGAAAAAAGAAAAGCTTTACTTTACAAGCAAGAGACCTCACAATAAATAACACTGCTCTTCCCGTAACGAATAAATTTCTTCAAAAAACAAGGTGTACGGTCAACCAGACATTTTATGTATAAATTATAAAACATGACACAGTATAAATAAATGTCTACGAGACTCAACTATATGTATACTTTTTTTTTCTCCCCAAAATAAATAAGCATACACTTATTTACAGTACGGACATTGATTTTGTGCCCAATGGCTGTTTCAATAGTGATGGAGGTTTTACCACTCTAGAATGGAAGATATAGGAAAGCTGTAGTCCTGGTCTTCATCTTCCTCTTCATCCTCTGGGTCTTCATTAATTGCTATATGGGGGAATACAGGGGAGCTGTTGTTTAAATAAGGACAACAACAGCGCAGAAGCAGCTCAGTGCATGTTTTGAAAGCCCTCTGAACAGCCATAATACAGCGTTGCATTTTATGCGACTTGTAGTGAGATGCTCTTTGGCATCTGCTGTTATGCAATAAGGTTTTTTTACACATAATCTATGAAGTCATAACTGCAGAAAGTTCTGAAGAATCAATGGCTCAGGTTTTATTGGCAGATTCCTGAAATCAAATAAAAAGCGCTCTGGTGTTTTAGTTTAATTGCTTTGTGTCCTTCATTCAGAGTTAGTAGAGGCAACTGTGCTAAACCAGGTGCCACGTACTACCTTTAGGCTTGTTCTTTTGGACCGAGTTAAGAGTTTATCCAGGTGTTAATAAAGCAATCAGCAAAGCACACGAGAGCAGACAATGTACAAAAAAAGTCACTAGAATTACACTCCTCGGGCAACCCCTTTCTGATAGAATGGCTTGTCCTTGGAACATCCCCAAAAAACTCCAACTTGAAGGCCAGCTCGTTGTTGGAGATCTATTGCATTTTATCAGCAACCAAAGTGTGTGCGTGAAAGATAGATACTTATATTCTACTGTACCTTGAATCAATAAATCAATCTTTCTTATGTTTAAAGGTGTAAGTCTTCATTACCTAGGTATCGCCTTCAGAAGCCTTAAGTGTCTGCAGAGTTAAAAATCTCACTTACAGTTGCAAGATCCAGAATGCTTAACTTCTAGAAGCACACCCATGGAGCAAGCTGCCTCTTTCATGGCACACTCGCTTGGGTAAGTTGTGTTATCGCTGGCACACACTGCTTCTTCTGACTTGCTTTCAGGGCATAGCTCATCACAGAGGGCACACCGACCTCTGCCAACCTTAAAATCCCACAAGCATTTCTTCCCAGCACTGCATTGAATGTCTTCACAGGATTTGGCTTCTAAAAATACACACAGAATACTAGAGGTAAGTAAAAAGACAAAGCAAAAAGCAAAGCAAAGACAAGCAACCCCCAAAACCTCCCTTTCCCCAGTTAACAGTGAAAAAAGAAAGCTCAGATATAGTAGATGTGATCTTACTTGCTGATTTTGCTCAAGCAAGTATTTCCTTGGACAACAGTGCCTGTCTATATGTGGGGGAGGAAAGACAGCTGTGCCAGCAAAGCTTGGCCCTGGGAATACAGAATTACATTTGCCTATTGTACATGACTTTCCTGCTCCATTTCATGTCAGTGGAAATTTGGCTCCCCAAATTAGCAGTAAATGCAGGATTTGTCAACAGGTCCAGCATTTCTAAATCTATTATTTTTAATCTAACCCACAGACAGCAGTTGTCCACAAGATTTGAAAGGGAATTCACCTCAACCTATGCAAACTTAAAGCAACCTGAGACTCCCCCAAATTCCCACAGCGGTTTTGGGATTAGAGGCTGCCCTGCAGGTGCTTCTTCATAATACACTGCGCTATCAATCCTTTCTGGAATCACTTCCAACACAGATTGTCAGGTTGCACAGAAATTATTTGCCTATCTTCACCCACCCACTGTCTCCAAAGCCCACAATTATTTCTAAAGAGGAAAAACTGATCAGATGTTTTCAATTAAGTTAATGTAGTCTTTGCCAAGACCACTTGAAGACAATTGTTTCCAGGAATACAGACCCATTGAATACGGTGACCTTATTACACATCGTAACCATCTCATCATCTATTTCAGGGAGGCTATTTCTCCATTGGATACTAATGTCAGCACTCACAGACATAGCAAGATCAGGCCCTCTTCTCCCTCACTTCTACTGCAATCTTTTCCAGGACTAAGTTCACCCCAGGCTCTCCTCTTCTGGGAAGGGAGCACTGGCCCAAGCTGCTGACGTCTCCTTCCCCAGCATTAACTACATCCCTCCAGTTACACACACTGGGTACTCTGAAAGAGGCGACTGAGGAAGCCCTCCACACTCAGTCTCCTCCAAAGATACTTACTGACACATTTTCCTTCGTAGGCTAATCCAATGGATCTTCCCAGGAGGCAGGTAGCTTTTCTCAGGTGGCAGGCACTGGCGTAAGTTATGCCGTCATTCCCGCAGAGATACTGTTCAGGGGAGGTAGGCTCTGGACAAATTCGGTTACATGTCACACAGTAGGCATTGTTGGTTTGGTCAACCACACATGTGGAGCTGCCTGGGCATAAGACATCCCTGCAGGTCTCTGAAATACAGACAGAAACACAATGGTTAGTAGAAGACACCAGGATCCCAGTGAGGAGTGAATAGATGACAACAAGAACAAATGACCACATAAAAGCCTTCAGCAGCTCTCCTCGTTTAAGGGCTGCTGGAGGATGCCTTCATATCTCAGGGCAGCTGTGTGAACACAGGTGCTGCCAGACTATAGGGAGCTCTCAGTTCAGCTATATCCTTGTCTACTGAGCATGGTCTAGTTACTCTCCCCCAGCCTGGTTCCTGTGAGAAACTACATCCAACAACTCCTCCCTACTCTCAGACAGACACCCTTTGGCATTTGAGGGAGATTGGATTAGATTTGCAAACCTACTTTTGCATTTGCCCTGATACTGGACTTCAAGTTCAGGCTGTTCTTTACATCTGGCTTTGAGAAGGGCGCACTCGTTCCTGTAGGTTTTCCCATCTAAGCCACACACGGGGCCCTTCCAAGTGATATTAGAGCAATCCGGAGCACAAACACACCGAGGTTTGTTCTTCTTGTTCATTTTACATTTCTTCCCGGGTCCACAGTCCACATTCTCGCATGTTTCTGATGGAAGGAAAGAGGCACCACTTTAGTACCAAGCGTGCAGAAGAGACCTGGTGTCAAAACTGCTTAAAGAAAAAAAGATACCGTGAACCCAGAGCACAGAGCAGCAACACCCCTCCCTCCCGTTCCAGGACACGCCGCTCGAGGTAAATTCCCTCCGCCAGCGAAGGCAGGGGGGAGAGAGGTTGTCTCCCCTCCTCCTCGTGATGTGCAAGGCGGCGGGCAGACATGGGGGTCCCCCCCGCGATCCCGGGGCTGGTACGAGACGTCCCTCAAAACCCCGACGAGGAAGGAAGCGGGAGGACAGCGCTGGCCCCCTCCAACTCCCGCCCCGCTCCTCCTCCCCCAGCCCAGCCCCTGCCGGAGCCGCTCCTCAGCAGGGAGCAGCTCGCCAGCACCCCCTCACCTTTGCACGGGATGCAGTTTGGGGCTCCCCCATTAAAAATCATCCACTTAAAAAGCGTGTTGTCGTTGACGTCCTCCGCCGTCCAGGACGTGGTCAGGCGGCCGCTCTTGCAGCACTCCTCCTTGCTGAGGTCGGTTTTGTAGAGGACCTGGCAGCGCCCGTTCCGCGCCTGCCGGAGCCAGCAGTTCCCAGCTGTGGGGCGGGGGGCAGGGGGGACACCCAGACGGATCAGTGGCGGCCACCAGTGACCCAGACACAGCACGTGCGCCTTGCCGTGACTTTTACTAGACCGTTTCCTTTTATTTGTCCCGTTTCATAACCCGCAGCTACTACGGCCCATTTGGAAGCGCAGTTTAAAAAACAAACAAACCCTCCCCCCCCCACCAAAACCCAACCAAACAAAAAATCCTCCCCAAAACCACAAAAGAACTAAAAAACCCAAACCAAGAAAACAAAACAAAATCCAAAACAAAACAAAACAAAACAAAATGAAAGAAAGAGAAGACCCAACCAAAACAGAGCGAGAGTTTTTGGAGGTATTTATTCCATATGTAGAGCAGAAGGAGCACTGCCGACACGTGACAGAGGCTTGAAAAGGATGTGCATTTAAAAGGGAATAAAAAGAAAATCGCGCTTGCAAATTCCTTCCTCCTCCCCCTGCCCTCTCCTCCTCACCGCGGCTGCACAGCAGCATTGTTTTAGTGCCGCACAGTTTCACTCCCAGCCCATTTTGCAATCTGCACGAATTGGGAACATTTGCTGTTAGCGAAGTCTTTCGAAATCGCCACATTTTGCTGTTTCTATTAACAAATGTCTCCTTCACTAAAATAATTCAGCAGAGTTCCAAAAAAAAAGTGAGCAAAGTACATAAAATAGAAGGACACTTATAGTAGGAGGTCCCTATAGAGTTTTAAAAATCGATCAAGCTGGAAAAGTTATAGCTGCCATCTCTTCCTGCAAACATTTCAGAGGAAAGTACACTATCCTTACACCGGATAGAGTAGGTTTTCTTGGGGTTATTTTTTGCCTTTTTTTCCCCCCTCTAGTATCCCTGTTATTTGTGGAGTCAAGCCAAGAACATTAGTCCAAGCAACTCCCCCTTTTTTAGCTGAAGCATTTTAGTTGAGATGAGTCTCTCGTGAATAACCAATGTGACTTCTCCAGCAACTCAATACCAATTGATTCTGCTGCTAATCCAGCCGGGGCTCGATCCTGCCTCCTTACTCCGATGGGAATGTATCGCAGCGAGGGGCCGGGATCGGCCAGCGGAGATGTTGCTGGGCGCGGGGCAAGACCCCCCCCTCGCCACCCCCCCCAACAAAAATCACTGAACACACAATTCCCTTATTAAAAAAAAAGGCTTGTGTTTTACAGTTGCCTACGTTAGATTAACTTATATCTATATCAGTACTGGGAAAGGGAAAAAGAAAAGAAAAATTATAAAAGAAGCAATGGCAAGACGTCCAGGTTGTGGCTGGAACATGGTCAAAAAAAGGAGAAAAACCCCCAAACTAAAGATCAATATTCCCTTGTGTCGAAAGAGGGCTCTTAAGAGTTGTCAATATCAGGTTCGGGTTTGTTTTGTTCGCACGAAAAAGAAAAAAACCCAACCACCAACTTATTCAAGCGTACTCTTCAGTGCAGGAGAATTTACAACGCTAATATTTATTCAGACACACACCCCCCCAAAAAAAAAAAAAGAGTAGGGAGGAGGAGGATATCCCAATATTAAAGTCAGTAAAATGACCACTTATTGGTTTCTAAAAATGTCAGCTGTAATCGTGGGGTTCTCCATCACCACCTCTCCTTCAGTCAGTCAGGAGAGATAAAAATCTAAACTAAATTACCAACAAACTTTGTGCATTCATTCGGCAGCCGAGACTGGGAAAGTTCCCTCACGATGCTGCTCTTCATTCATGCTGCATAATAACAATAAAAAACAAGAAACATCCTATCTGTCCTCTGTGCCTTTGCAGAGCAGTGTGAAGATCCGATCAAAAAGGGATCTAAATGACACCTCTGCACCTCGCTACAAAGCCCACAGTTAACTTCTGTTCTCTTGGACCTTGGAGAGAGGCGTTTAACACCGCAAGCAAACTAAGCCGTGCCCGAAAGACAGAAAACATTAGTAATAATAAAGAAACGTATCTGCAAATAAAGTCTGGTCTTACCCTGCACTGTGTGATCTTCCATGAAGTGGCACAGAAACATCAGGATTAAGAGCATGCCCGGGTGGATTCTCTGATTTAACATCCTCAGTATAGCAGGGAGTGAGAGAGACGCAGAGACAGCGTGAGGGGGAGTAGGGAGAGGGAGCGAGCACTAGCCAGCCTGCTTATGATCGCTCTATTGAATGAACGTCAGGCTCTGAATGCAGTCTCTCTTTAAATCTATACGGGGGTCCTAGCTGTCTGCGGTGGGCGGTCTCCTAATGTGTGTGTGTGTCTGCTCGGGGGTGGGGAGATTTAAAAAGTTCAGTGTGAATCAGGTGACATTTTCCACCTTCTGGAAACCCTCTCCAATTATCCGCTCTAGGTGCACGCACACACAGGCGCGCACCCGCGCAGCCCTGAGCGGCGGAGCCGCCGGCGGGGGCAGCGGCGGGAGCGGCCCCGGCCCCGGCCCCGGCCCCGGCCCCGGCGCGGAGCCGCCGCGGCCGCGCAAGCGCCACGGGGGGCTGGAGACCCGCGGGGGTCGCGGCCGCCCCAGGGGCGCCCCGGTTGCTCCGGCGGGCCGGGGGTGCTGCCGGGGCGCGGAGCGGAGCCCGCCCGCCCGGAGCCGGCTCCGCGGGCGCGGTCCCCGGGCGAGGTGGCTGCGGAGGATACATCCCGCTGCCCGCACCGCCGGGCGGATACATCGCCCGCCCCAAAGAAACCCCGAACCCCGATCGACCGGCCCCAAACCTGAAAAAACCCTAAACTCCCAAAAGACTGAACCGGCTAAAAGTTTAATACCTAGGGCCGTTCCCGGTTGATAGGGTTTTCACTGGGAGAGCCCGGGAGGACGAGACGGGAACGGGGGCGATGTAGGCGGTCTCCTTTCAGAAACAGAAAGATTGCAACATCGATAATGAACTTCTAGGGCACTAGTTTATTAAGCACAGTCTGGCATTATTCTCCCCTTAGAAAAGTTGGCGGTCTCTCATTTATAACATTTTTTGGCACTGCTGAATGAAACTGAGTAGGCGATATTTCCTTTTATACAAAACGATTACTTAACGGAAAATGGTATTGTTTATTCAAAAGCTGCCTTTTAAATTTCGATTCTTTCGCTTTTCTGAGCCACCAAAGCACAACAGACTGCGAAGTATGCAGACAGGAATGCCCGGACAGTGCCGGGTCAGGGGCCGGTGCGCCGCGGCCGCCCGCGCCCTCCGCCCGGCCCTCCCCACACCCCTCCTCCCCGCTCCCGCCCCCCGCCGCCCCCTCCCGACTGCCCCCTCCCCACAACTGCAAATAACTCAGTGATAACAGATTTTTTTCCACCAACTGCAGGAGATAGTGCTAATCTTTTAATAAAAGATCCCATTACAATGGGATCTGTCTGGACAGACTATAATAGATCCAGAAATACAGCCGTGCTAATATTAGAAGACAGTTGTTTGGGTGCCTCAGGCCGGGCCCTGGTCCCGCTTTGAAAGTGGGCATGAATCACAATGTCCCTCGGTACCACCTGCGGTCACACGCATTAAGGAGCAGACTGGTAAATGATTGACCTCGCTGCATTTTTTTTTATGTTGTTGTTGTTGGGTTTTTTTTTTTCCTTTTTTCTTTTTTTTTTCTTTTTTTTTTTTTTGTGTTATTAGTATTATGATCCTCGTCCTGAGCATCTCCCGGGCATTTTGAGCACTTCAGAAGCTCCGGGACTTCACATCCCTTTTAATCTTTTCCCAGATTGGTGCCACTCTCCCCCTGCCCCCCGCCCCTGCCGCCGGCTGCCGGAGCCGCGCTCATGCGGGGGTGCGTACTGCCCTCTACCGGCGGCGCCGCGCAGCGGCAGCGCCCGAGCGGCCGCGGCCCCGGCCCCGAGCCGGCCCTGCCCGCGCCGGGGACGGGCCCCGGGCAGCGCCGCAGCCCGGCCGCAAGGTGCTCCGGGGGCCGCTGTCCCCGTGGGGCTCCGGACACATCCGCCGCACAGGTCGGGAGGCAGCACGGCCCCCGCCGAGGCAGCATCGGTGCCAGGGCTGGTCCGGGAGGAGTCCCGGGGGAGGCGCGGGGGATCCCGGCGGCAGCGCGGGGCGCGCAGGCGGCTGCTCCCCAGCTCGGCGGCCAGGCTCGGCTCGGCTCGGCTCGGCCCGGCCCGGCCAGGCCCAGCGCGGTCCAGCACGGTCCGGCACTGCACAGCCCGGCACGGCACTGCCCGGCTGCCTGGAGGGCTGCGGGGTCAGGCTCACCTTCCCGTGTTCCTTTTGTGTATGTTTTTTAGTAATTGGCCAATACGGTGTTTATCCTGAAAATGTTTTCAGTTATAGAGGGGCGTTTTCAGGCCGTGTTCCTGGAAATGAAACACAGAATGGGTCGATAAGGTTTACACGTGCTTCATGCATGCATCATTGGGAGATCAATATGATTGCGCTGGTATGGAGATTTGTATCACACCTGTTCTCTGACATCACTTAGAAACAGCTGCTGTTTCTTTCATTGTTTTCCCTTTTTTTTTTTAATTTTTCTTTTTTTAAATGCTAGATACTGGGTTTGTGAGTAAGAACATGCCAGGGACATATTATGTAATCAGAAATGCTTTCTTCTTTCTCACTGTGTGTGCCACTCTTTATGACTCCCCCACCCCTTTCTGCTTTGCCAACAATCATATTTAAATTACCAAAAAACCAATAGCGTCGATCTGTAACTGAACTGTCAGGCAGCACAAGAAAAGAGTGTTGTTTTCAGTCTGACAGGTTTCACAACTTCTTTCTACCAAGAAATGTATGCATTTTAATATAGGCTTTTGGATGTGAATCCAATCTTTGCAGCTGGCCCTGATCTTAGAATAATAGAGCGTTTAAAAAAAACCCCTTATATACTTACATCTCAGACTTTCAGAAAGTTCAGATTTGGCTCTCAATTTACATATTTCTGTGTTCTAATAGAGCTATAGCCACAGCTACAGCTATGGCAAACTCCATAATACAAAATATTAAGTGTCTGGCCTCTGAATAAAATAGCAGCAAAATATGGAGAAGGAGGAAAAGTTACCTTGTCAACATGTGCTATTAACATACACACACACAGATGCAGACACGCACATACATACATACATGCACATGGAATATTGAGTTTGTGATGTCAGTATTCACTGTACTAGTATAACATTACCTTTTACGCCCTTCCCCTCACTCTGTTGCCTATCAGAAGAGTGGTTGCTCGTATCAGGAGTGGTCCAGCTTGGAACCCCCTCTTTGATAAGGAACATGTCTGCAATAAAATTTTTTGGGTTGTGGATGGGACTCTAGGACAAAACTGATTATTTGGAATGGATCTGGATTTTCATCAAATGGGAAGGCCTGTCCTGGTAATCTAACATTCAAGGAGTGGAAAAAGACTCAGACACCCTCCTGTGGTCCTGGATGCATGTATGCATCATCCCATGCAGTTTCTCACACAACTCTCAGTGGCCTCTCCCACTGAGCAAGTACTCTATAATAAAGATAGAACGTCCTCTTCTGGTAGGAGAGAAGACTTGTTACCTTGCTTTGTTTCCATCTAATTTCACTGATTATCACAGAAAGAAGGACCTGTTTCTGGAAAAGTGCAATTTAATGTAGGCTCCCCTCATTTGCATCCCAGATATTAAATTTAAGGACTTTTCTGAGTACCATTGCATTGTACCAATTGAAAAGCTTTCCCTCCACTTTTTTTTAAGTATAGGAGAAGAAGAATTACAGTCCTTAACAACTTTTCTGTAGAAATTTCATGTGCTGTTTCTCAGCAAAAAGTAGCACAAAAAATTGTATTGCAAAATTTGACTTCTTGATTTAATCCAGACCTTTTGTGAAAAGCAAGCAAACTAGTTCCTGATAAAACTAAGCCCTAAAATTTGTGAACTGAATTCTAATATCAGGTACTGGCTATGTGTTCTATTCCACTGAGGTTATTCCTGCACATCAGTGAGACTGTTAAACATAGAACTTGTAGTGCATGCTCTTGGGGAGTGTTGTGATTATCAGATGTTGAACAGTTGTTCTTTCTTTTTTTTGTTAAATTGACCTAAGAGGTTATGCCTGTTGTCGGGTGGTGGGCAATGGACTGGTAAAGAGGTAGTAGGGATCTTTCATTCTGGTTCATACTGCAGAAAGGTCTTGTAGACAGGTGTCATTCATGTTTTAGGACAGATAAAATTGACATATATATGATATGAGCCAAACTGACCCCTTCCTTACCTCCTTTTGGTGGTTCAGGAAGTAATAACAGAATTGTGCATCCCCCTACAGTTTGAAGGATACCCGCCTCTTACTGGAAGTCCAAACAGGACAAACCATCTTAGACACTCCAAAGGTGCTCTCTTGTCTTGTGCTGGCAGCGCCACAGACCACCACTGAAGAACTGCAGCAAGACTTATTATTCAGTACCCATTGCAAACTGGATGTGGTGTGGCAAGATGAGCTTTAATGTGTGAGTGGAATGAAAACAGGTTATTAAATAAGTTGCAAAATCTTTCTGGATTATTGGAAGCTTGGACAAAAGTGCAAAATTCCAGTAGAAAATGGTATTGGAAAAAACTGTAAGGAAGCTCTTAAAAACATTAACTATCTGAGGAAGCGAAATAAAAAATTATAAAGGAGTCTATTGATCTATTGCTTTCTTGATTTGTTGAAGAGATGTTCCTCTGTGTATTTTCAGACAATATTAAACAACTAGAAACGTGCAACAGACCATGGAATTTCTAGGGCAAGTCTCTCACCTTGTTGGGATTGCAGTGTTTTCAACAGCAACAGGAATTCTGGTGTAGATTCTAAATTAATCTTTTAAAACTTAAAAAAAATTTAAAAGGAAAGAAAATATAGTTATTGTGGGAAACTTGCTCTTCACAGTTCTTAGGATGCTACAACTGTAAAGAAATGCTAGAAGAACAGTGCTGCTAGCTGTAGACAACCCATTTCCACATAAAGGCTTAAGAAATGGCATGTAGGAGGGAACATGGAGATAGCAATACTGTCAGGCAGCTCAGCCCCTGGAAGGCCATTTCAACCTCTGGCTCTCTGACGTCATATGTTAAGTGCCGAATGGCTCTTGCTCAGCTTCCAGACAGGCAAATTGCCTTTTCTGCTTCCACAACTATTCCAAATGAAGCTGTGTCATTCTTGGTGACAAAACTTCAAATTTTTAAATTGTGATTATAGGTGAGGAGCTTTAGGAATGGCTAAATGGGGTTATGTGTGGGTATTGTACTTTTAAGGTCTGGAACATTTTGCAAGGCAGACTTCAAGAGACATGTCAGTTGGCAATCAGTTGCAGCTGAACCTGGACTGGAGACTAAACCAAAGATAAAGAGGACATACATAGTTTGTAAGCAGCTATTGTGAAAATTAAGTCAATTTTTGCCATTACTTTATGTTTCTTTTTGTTAGTTTGTTGTCTTCTTCTTAGAGTTAATGTGAAGGGCATATCTGATTATTTGTAAGTGTGGAGTCACATAACTCTCTAATCCAAAAAAAGGCAGTGTTTGACTGTGGGTCCTGGATTGGAGCTTAATGGAAAAAAAATCACTATTAAGCATGGTAGTCAACTTTGACAAGCTGAAGGAACAAGGCAAAAAGGATAATAGATGGAGAATTTCCAGCTCAATGCATATATCTGGTGATGTACTGGATCTTGTTTCTAGACTGAGTAAGTACCTGACTGCGTCAAAGTTGCAGCCTTGTTAGGGACAGATCATTAACTTCTTGTTGTGAGGTTTATATTTACTTTATTGCCTATCTAGGAAGAGGATCAATTTTAATGGTTTACTTTCAGATATTAATGGAACCAAATGGATTTTAGACTGCTGTTTAGCCAGTGCCAGCTTACTGGGACGTTATCAAAATTGTCCTACATGGTACCTGTTGGTAAACTCCAAATGCTCCTGATGTCACCTTGTAGTACTGCCTTAAGTGTGCTGGTCAGAAGAGAAATGAGCTAGATATCAGCACAAATGAAGATCTAAATGTGACTAACTGTGAGAAAGAATTTTAGAGAAGATAAGGTCATGGCTATGATAGAAGCAAAGAAATGCTTTTATCCCAGTTATGATGGGCTGCTTTATTTTTACGAGCAGAAAAGGAGCATATTTCAGGATCTGGAGCATCATCACACGTGTATCCTATCCCTTTACAGGTAATCAAAATTTTTGGTCCATTAAAAAGTACATTTTTGCTATCACAAAAACAACAGTGAATTTCCAAAATTATTTTTTAAATACAAATTGAAACTATTGTACTACATTAAGTACATGGCTCTGCATGTGCTTCTGTAGATTTGTCCTATGGCAGTGCTAGATAGTGGTATCTGGAGACCATCGAAAGTCTTATTTTGAAGTCAGACTTTTATGAAACAAATACAAATATGCTAGCAGTATAGGAAAGATGAAGACCCCAGGGTAATTTATGCTTTCTTTTGGGACTTCCTGCATAAATTTCTTTGCAATGTATGCCCTGCATGGATCATTTAGAGTTTGTTGGCTTCACAGTATGTACTGTGGGAATTGTCTCCCTTCAGTAGCACTAAAATTGTGTTGTGTCCTCCTAAAACTCCCCTGAGAAGGGCATCTAGTGATCCTTGTGCCTCCTGTTCTGTCCACTAATGTGGTTAGTTTGCATACACTTTCTTGTACACTTGATCATGAGATGACTTGAGTAGCCACATGGTATGGATAGAAAAATATATCTCCAGACTCCAGTCGTTACAGTACCCTTTCTCCCTGGCTGTATAGGAGAAGAGGCGCATTTTCTGTACACCAGGTAGCAAGTTTAGTTACAGGTTGGCAAGGCAGTCCAGATTGCATGGGTTTGAGCTTCTGCTTTCTTGCCTCTGCTCTGACCCTTGCCTGTTCTCATGATCAACCTAAACAACTCTTGTTTTCCACTGGTCATCAGTGGTAGGGATATCTGTGGGGCTTCAGACTCTTGAGAACATGCTCATCCTTAACAGGTGTTCTTATTGTACAGACTATTGTGGGAGCAGGAAGAGTTAAACTTGGAGATCATCTACATTTCAGATGAGAAGGTTTGAGAAGTAAAGGCAGGAAAAAGGCTTTAGCCATTTTCCCATACTATATACCTATTCTATATAATTCCAGCTGCTGCTACAGAAGTGTATGGCAGCATATCTGGTAGCCTGGTACAAATAACCTGGGTACACTTGGACTTGACAAATGACATTAGATATCTTTGCTCAGGTACAAAACAACATCCCAAAGGACTAGGGATAGCCTGTGGAACATTGGGGATAAGCCCCAAATCTTAACTATATCTGTCTCCACTGGCCATTCTTTCTCGCTGCTGTGTTACCTTATCTCATTTATGCATGAAGAAGTCCTTGGATTGGCCCCACATGTTAAAATGTGAAATAATAAAGAAAAAGCTGATTATTAGAAGAAAAGTTGTTTCATTGATGCCTCATAAAATTCAGACATTGAGGATTTGGTCTATATTAGGTTTCTTCTTTTTATTTATGTCTATTGCATTTACCATTGATTCATGTTTTTCTTTTTTTGAAGATAAAAGAATGATAAGGTTTGGTCACAAAGTTTGTCCTACTTTCTTGCATTACAGGCAATAGAAGGTGGCAGTAGTGAGGCCCAGAGTCCAAGTATTCCTTGTTCCTAGCATCTTAGTTCCCCCTAACTGTACAATCTTGAAGTCCCATTTCCAAGACAACACTCAATCTGTTTCTAGTCCTTCACTCACTGACCATGTGCTGCAGAGCTCATGGAGCTTTCTAAGCATCATTTGGTATCCAAAAGAAAGATGAAATTCTGTGGTGGTGATGGTGAGAAGGCAGTGCAGAATCCTTTCCAGCTTTATATATGAAGACCGTGTCTGCAAATGGAAAAAGTCACAAAATTGTTCTGTCAGAGCTCCCAAATGCTTTCTAACCTGAATGCCAAAATAGTACTATTTGCTATGTAGGGTCGTAACCAGCAAATCTGGGAGGCTTGGCAGGTCCCTGCTTGTCTCTAATGAAGACAGCAATGGTTAAATAGAGGATGCCTTAGGTCCCACACCTCTGACCAGAGGTTCTCACGAGTCTTTGTTTTTCATGGTTGCTCACCTCAGTGAGCTGCAGTATTGCTAAGGTCAAATATTCCGAATGTACATGTCACAAGCCTTGATTCAAACAAATCAGCTTAAGTAAGTAGTTTTAAATCCAGTTATCTTTCTTTCTGGTTTCTGTCTATTTTTCTCGTTTCTGAGATGGCAATCACTTTCTTAAGACTTCCTGCAAAACAATGACATTTCCAAGTAACTTTTAAAAATTAAAGCAGAGACTATAATATCTTTTCAGGATTCCAGTATCTAGCATTTTAAGAACATCTTTGACATAAATTTAGAAATTTAGACCTGAAAGTTGTGGGGCCACACTGACCCTAAAAGGTGTGAAAACATAATAGCAAAAGCAGCCTATTTTGTGGAAATATGATTGTCAGAGAAAGACACTTTTCTTCATTTTTATTTACAAAACTCAAGAGCTTTTGGTGGAGGAGCAGGAGAGAGAGAAGGGAAGGGATAGCATGGGATAAATAATAAAATAATTATAGTCTCTAGAGAGGATTGCAAAGTCAAAGAATCAAATAAAATTCATGCTATTAGGTTTCATTTCGTGTTCATGAAGTTTTAGCAGGAAAAAAAATTAAAAGTGTTCTTAGCAGCAAACACTTGTAAGGGAGGTTTTGAATAACAATTGACAATCTGAAAGTGTAATATTTTTAAACAATGTTCACTACTCCTAACTGACTTATAGCTAAAAGAATTCACAAAATAAGAGAGACCTCTTGAGGACTTAGAATGAATTCCAATAGCTTGGTTCTTCTTAGATGTCTTTGATGCATGTGTAGTTTACCTATTGATAAAATAAAAGGGAAAGAGAATAAAGAAAAGCATTCCTGAGAAGGCCTAAGTCAAAACTGATTTTGCATCCACTAGGTGGAAAGAAAGTCTATACCCCAGTTAGGGCTTTACCCACAAAATTTTGAAGTATACTTTTGCAGCCTGCTACTAGTAAAACACAAATGCTTAAAAGAATTCATTCTGAAGTATCTCAAAGATGAAGACATAACAAATCTAGACAGTGAGAGAGTAATTTAAGCATCAAACTCTGTATGCTATTTGGCTCAAACCGCAATATCCCAAAATTCAATAGTGCAAGTGAAGTAACTGACTCTAAGGAAAATAACACCATACCAACAGTGTAACTTGCTGTGTCTGGAACCACTTAAAATGAAATAAATATACTAGTTTTATCCCATCTTGTTTAAAGATGCACATAATTTTTAAGATCTTTTTTAAGCCTCCTAAAAACTTTGCAGCAGGACATTAGCAGGTAATTCTTCTTTTATTCTAGGTTATTGTAAGAGTACAGTTTGAGAGTCCTGATTCTGTTGAAGTTGTTAAAAAAAAAAGAAGAAAACAGAAAATCTCCAAAAATTGTAGCTTCTCAGAATTAAAATCATAATATTTTCACAGAAAAGTGAAATTTAATTCTGGACAAGTTTCAGCCCCAAATTAAAAAAAAGTAACAACTTGACACATAGATGAATGATAACAGATAAATTATGCCTGAATGTGGCATAGAAGAGAAAGATAGAGAAGAGAAGATAGAAAGGGATTTATTTGCAATTACTTTTCTGTCTTTATAATTTTAATATTTTATTTAAAATGATAAAACACTTGTGATTCAATTACAGCAATGTTCTTTCAGATGCAGAAACGAGATTATCTTCCAATCTGATCTCTCTTTTTAGAGCATTCCTGCCCAGACATGATGCACGTGTAGAAGTGATGCGGGTTACTAGATCAGGACCCATCACTTTCTCAGTTACATGGTTATTATACACCGCCTTATGGTCAAGTAATATTTGCTACAATAGTTCCTTTTGTAGGATGTAAATACATTTTCTCTTATATGGCTCTTCTATTTGTCAGAGGAGAAGAGACATTATTCAGCACTTTCTTTTAGTATCTTAGAATCAGTCAAATGTTCATGTTCCATAGGCAGCAAATTCAGGCTGAGAAATATTGGTAGGGGGAGATTTGAAAGCTCAGAGACACTGACAGAGAAAAGGATAACATTTAGGGGATTTATTCTTCTTAAATTACTCCTGCAAGAAAAAATAGTGGTGTAAACGGGAGGCTGTACCCCCGTATTTGGAGAAGGACAATTAGCACTGCAATGAAACAAAGCACACTGCCTGTTTCTGCCGCTGCTCAGGCTTGTCCTTTCGGCATTACCCTCTAGTGGAACTGGTTGGGATTTCAGTCACTTGTGGAAATGCTTCCAGTGTTCCCTGAGCGGCGTGCCACCAGGGATGCTGTCCCCTGAGACCACGCTGATAGCATTTGAGCTCTGGCACCCTGAAGGCTTTCCAGAAAGAAGATGCTCAGATGAGGCAGCAGTCCAGTTCTGGTGTGTCCCTTGAGGAGTGTTCTGGGAAGTTCATGGGAGCTCCAGGTCTATCACGTGTGCTGCCTTCTCCCATGTCCTGCGTCAGCCTACTAGCTCATGCCACACTACAGGTGGTTGGTCTCCATTCCCTAATGAAGCCTTGCATGCTTTGCTGTTGGTTTCTGAGATTTGGTGGCCAATTTTCTTTTGTGGAGACAGCAGAAAATTGCAAATGTTCATTCAGCTGAATTCCTTGTATAAAGTCACCTGCAGAGATCTCAAGAAAAGTGGAAATTCTAGAGGATTTCTTTAGGGAGATGTGTGGCAGGGCATTTTCCTGACAATTCAGATTGTCAGTAGGTACTCATTTTGATTCTGTTCTCCATGAATTTTACTGAATCACATTTTCACACTATGATGACATCTTGTATTGTTCATGGAGTGCCTTCCTTTCCCCAGGTATCTGATCCAAGGAAAGCTGGAATTTGATGTACACAGATCAGTTGCTTTTCAGGAAATAATTGTTACCTCTGGCTGGACATGTTAGCTACTACCTGAGTTAAAGAGTTTAGTCATCCCATTAGAAATAGCTGGGAAACAAGGAAAGGGGTTTTATTTCTCCTGGGCCTCAGGCAGTTAAGTATTTTGCAAGAAAACCTTCAGGAATCCACTGCTGAGCAATAATGTGTTGGATATAAATGGACTAACATTGTATACATAATGTCAATTTGCAGAAAAGACAGATGGATTTGGGGTTAAAATAGAATATAACAGTTGGAAAATCCCTACTGGTCTTTCTTGTGTCATTCTAAGAAAGTAGTTTCATTTGTTTTGTTCTAGGTCACTGTAAATTTAAGCTAATGATAATACACCTTCATGTCATAATTGGAATGTATGTATGAATTAAATATTTGGTCCTGGTTTACTTTGAAGCACTTTTGTCTAATACAGAATGTGCACCAGGCAGCTGCAGGGAAAATGCAATCTGACACTGGGATTGTCTGTGTGATAACCCAGGTGAGGGAGGGTGTGCCTGAGTGCTGTGCTGGTGGTGCAAAGGGAGCCTGCTGCTGTGGGTGGTGCCTGTGTGCCCCTGCTGCTGTGGGGAGGAGGAACGTGCTGTCACATCCCAGTGCCATCCAGTCCTGGCAGCACATGCTCAAAGACTGCACAAACAACTTTTGCCTTGTGACTGTTTTCCTAAGCTACTTGCCAACAGTGGGGCAGAAGGGAATTGGAGAAGTATGAGTTTCTGTGCAGGTGAGGGTCCAAGCCAAGTAGGTGGGGGTATGGAGTGGCTTTTCATTTTGGCCCTGAAGTTAAGAGAGACTGTGGCTGTAGAAGCAGCTGCAACAACTCTGCTGTTGATGCTTTTACTCCTGGGAACATCAGTGCTAGGTTGTTCTGAAAACACTTTTTGTTTTCTGTCCCAGGCCACTGATACCCACAGCTCTTTTCCCTCTGCCAGTGAGATACTCATTCCAAGGTTGTTCAAGATTCTGCTTCTCAGTCTAACTTAAGTAAGGATTTTTAGATTTCAAGGATCCTTGTAAGATAGCTATGCAATTTCTTCTTATCCTTCAGTGATGTAGAATAACAGGCTTAGAGTACTTCTGCTGTCATCCCTAGAGGTGTAACAATGAAGGTCTGGCATATGTCACCCATTTTACAGGTGGGTCAGCAATTAGGAAAATGAAAGAAAATTGGTCAATGTGCTTTACAGATGCAATGCACAGCCAGGCATGACAGTTATAATTAACATTTCAGCGTGACCTAGCCACCTATATATTTCTTTATGCGAACTTGTAAAGGGCCTTGTGGAAGCACCATCTGCTGATTCCAAATAAAACTACAAATGCTGTGGAAACTTTCTGCTGCTGGTTCTGCATTGAAATGGATTGAGTGCTACATACTAAGCTTCCAGCTTGGATCCAGATTTGAATTGAAATGAGTTATTTATGTTGCTCTGTATTTCATGGAGTATTTTTCTTTCCTATACAAACTAGTAAAGAAAAATGACTACAATCAGAATGTCTCTGTGCTTTTCAGACCATCTCATATCCCATTAAAAGTATCTATCTGATGCTTTTAATAATAACTCTTTGTGATATTTATAAACATCCTAGGATGCTTCATTTCCTGATTACTTGCATGTTCATTACCCAAAAACAAACCACCTAGGTCTAGTATGCCAGCTGACTACACTAGAGTCAAAAAGCAGTGACTCCTTTACAGACCTGTTGTCCATAGTCATTAATAAAACAAAAGAAAAAAAAATTGTCAAGGAAATAGTGGTTGAATGGATTTTCATAATCCTTCCTATATAGAGTGACATGGAATACATTAAACCCAAAAATAGTGGAGGGCATGTGATATTTTCCTGTACTGAATCATATTTGAGAAGAACCAGGGCATCTTGACTGCATTATCAGATTCCTTTTTATGTATGAACAACTCTGCTTTGTCTTACAGGATTTCATCTGAAGAGCTCAAGAGAGGAACATGCATTGTGCTTCAAAGTTAATGAGAATACCCTTAAGTAGTTCTGAGAGCCACTTCAAAACACTGCAGAACAATTTTACAGAATAGGTAAAACATGACTGTCTTCCTCAGACTAGTTGTATAAATAAAGTTTGTGGGGCTATTCATGGGAGTAGAGTGAGAAATATTTGACCCATGATCTTACATATCAAATATCTTTATGTATTATTAACAATCTATAAAGCTGGACATAAAAATGTGACTTGTTAATGCCAAACTTATGTCATGTGGAACAGGAAGAGAAAGAACAGAGTCTTTCCTATATGGTTTGACAAGACCTTTTTCAATAAACTTGTAAGTGTCCCATGGCCATAGGTGCAGATTATAAATTAACTTGGAGGCAGGTGTTTCCGTGGCTGCAGGGAAACTTGTGCCAACATGTATTCACAGACTGTGGCCACAATATCCACAGTAAAAGTATGTGCCAGTGCTTGCAATAGACTGCAAATGGAAGCAAACTTGTGATGCTGGAATAAATTTTCTATCCACTGAAACTAAAACTGGAAGCATAAATATTATAGCTGGAAGATTATATTTGATCTTTGCCACCATTAAGATTCCTATCTCAGGTGTTCTGCTTCTAATAGTCCTGTTTCAATATGTAAAAGCATAAAAGGTAGCATATTTTCTCCCCTGTCTTTTTGTTCCTCTCTCTGTCTTTCATACACATGAAGAAAAAGGTTAAAAGAAGGTAAAAAAAAATCCAGTTCTTTGACTGGGACACAGAAATTATGACTCTGACTGGTCTGGTGCCTGCAGTAGAATATCTCTGACAGAGATCAACTCTACCAGAAGTTTCTAAAGGGATCAAGAGGCCCCAGAGCAGACAAATATGGAATAATGTGACCACAGAGAAGATTGTCCATGGGGGTAGTCAGTCAGTGATGAGTCTTGTGTCTGAGCTATGCATCGGTGCTCTGGCTCTTACAGAGGGGTCTGTCTGCCACATGTAACTGTGGTGGCTTTGACTTGTCACAGAGTCTAAGCCTTTTGAATCCTCCTAAATTCTTTACCTAATTTTTTACCTTGTAGTAATGAATTTAACACTTAAATAAGCATGTCTTTTCACCATTCCTAAAAATAACTCCTATTTTTGATGGAAATATGAATTAGAAACATGTAATCTTGGACCATAGCCATTTAGATTCTTATCTCTGATCATTTCCAGCATTGAATTCTCCAGAAAGGAGTGTGGAGAAAGCTATGATGTATGGCACAAAATGTTTGGAGTATTAGTTGGAAACATTTGGAGCTCTGTGCTTCAGTGATGCTTATTTGTCACTGTGAGCTGCTCAGCGTGGTTGTGTGCCAAGGCAGGGTGGTGGTGATGGAGGGGGAAAACAGGGGGATCTTCAGCCCTACTTTCTGCACCAGGGGCTGCAGTGCTCCAGTGACAAGGGAAGAAGTCCTTTCCAAAGACAGCATTGTTGTCCTCCTTGCCCACCCATGTTCATGTCAGAGTGGTGTGTGAAGCTGGCAGGAGGCTGGGCTGCAGCAGGGGTGGGTGAGCCACCTGGGAGGGCAACTTGCTCACAGATCTCTTACCTTCCTGAGCAAGCAGGGGCTGTTTCCCAGAGATGCATCAGCCCCTGAAAAGCCACACTTAGGGCTATGTTATAGGAGTGTTTCCTGTTGAAAAGGGTTGCCTTTTAAATGTAATGGTAATGGTCTCCTTGTTGTTTTATGAGGACAAAGGGTAAATAAGATTATTTTTGTTTGTTATGGAATTGCCTAGTGACCATCTGTGAGCCTCATTATGGCAGCCATGGTTCAAATTTAGAGTAATAGATATCTCCTTGTGCTTGTAACACAGCATCTAAATAGACCAGACAGATGAAGGTTAAGAAAAGTGGCAGAAAATGCAAGCAAATAGGAGTATTCAATTTACACCCTTAATAACATTTAATTTATGGTGTGTGCTTGCACTGTGACTGCTGGTTTTATTTATTTCCAAGCTAAATAATCCTAACATATTAAGGCTATAGAATCCTTCTTGTGGCTGTAACATTCTTATCAATTGTCTCCAGTAACTTTCTATTTCTGTTAAATGTTTCATTAGGTGGAGTAATCAGAACAAAACATATGAAAACATACCACTTATTTGCATAAAAACATTCAGATATTTTCAGTAATATTCCTTATTACTTGCTGACCAAGGCAGTTGGAACAGATGTTTCCCCTGAGCTATACACAACAACATCTAGCTGTTTTTCTTGAGTGTATGAGCAATGCAGAAGTGGTTCAAATTATGCTTGCCATTGTGTATTGCTTCCTGAATTAGTGTAGTAATTTTATTTATTGTCTACTCATGCTCTGTGAAAAAACCTCATGTTTTCCACAATGCGCCCTGTTAATGGGGATGGTGGAAGGCTTCCCCTCTCTAAGACTGCAAAAATGGTGGCTTTTAAATGAATATATTATTATTCTAATAGATATTTTTATTATTAAAAGCAGTATTTATTATTAAATTATTATTAAAACTTTCTTTGCTGCATTTTTTGGACATGGAGAAGTTTCCAAAAGCAAGGAACGGCTATAGAGAGCCAAGACTTGGGAGGTTGTGTAATTATTACATACTCCTCATCTTTCAAAAGACAAGCTTATCTACAGACTGCCATTCTGCATAAAAAGAACACTTGGGCTTGGTAATTGACTTCTACTTCTCTTTCCCTCTTCTGGATCTTTGCCTGGGGGATCATCAGCCACACTTTCCATGGCGATTGCTAAGGGTGACTTTCTTCCCGCCCTTTTAAACAGACATTTTGGGCAGAATAAATGTAAGTAATTTAATAGACTCCAGCCAGCAGTTACTAAAGCTAATACAACCATAGGATAGTGTTTGTAAAATAACAACGAAGCCAAATGCTTTCAGCTTTTGTCACTATGTACAGATGTGATTCAAACCAACCTCACATGTACTTGTGGGATAGTTGATCTGCAGAGATCAAGAATATAGTATAGCACAATAGTGCTATGTACAGTATAGCACTATATATCATTCGTTGTCACAATATCTGCACTTCTAATTTCTTGAAAAGAATTTTGCTTGTGGAAATTATTTATCAAGAAAATCAGTATTGTTGTGGTGTGTCTTATGCCTTTTTGTCAAGTAACAGAATCACAAGTTGACTTCTGCACCTGCACATACCCTTTATTTTACATTTTGAGGCACAATGAAAAGAAACAAAGCTGCAGTGTCCTATACTGAGATGCATGGAGCTGGCTTCAAGGCAGTACAGACCTGTATAAAATGAGAAAATTTGAGGGCTTTGTGAACTTTTATAGAGGATCAGAAGAAAACTGTTTAGCACAGGTGTTTCTGTAATTGTGATACATTGGAAAATTTCAGCATGTTCAAGGGCACTTATGCTGTGGCTACAGCTGTTCTAACTCACACTGCAAGGACAATGTGGTGTTTTAGTGCTAGCACACTTGATTGTGTAATGTAAAACAAGTAGGAAAGGAAATATTAGTTAAATCAAGGTGGTGCTCCTTTATTCCCTTTTTTTCCTTTTCTATTTTCTCCTCTCCTTTTTGTTTTATGATTTTTTATCCCTCCACATAGAAAAGCTGCTGTCAGAAACAGTGTCATGGCAAAGAGGCTGGGGTGGAGAATAGCCAGACATCTTCTAATAGCTCTGCTTCCTCCTGCTGCTCATATTCCTGTGCACTCAGTTTCTCTGAGCTGGGAAGGATAAAGCACAAATGCAGATAGACCAAGGTGGGAATGTTTTGAATCTCTTCCACAACATTGGAATATGGCAGTATAAGTTAATCTTCTGCTCCCTGATTTGCAGTTTGTTCCTGTGCTTTTGAAGGATGTCTTAAATTGCAAGGTGATTAGGTTGCAGAGAACTAGTTTGAAATCTATTGAGGTTGTACTGTGTTCATCTGGTGATCTGAATTAATTTAAAAACAGGCCGTGACATTAACTTTGCTATTATCCAACCTTTCTATATATAGAGCAACAGATTTATTTTACATGAAAAATGAAGATATGGTCCTTGCCTACATGACAGTCCAGTCTGTGCTGGAAAAGATATTTATGCAGACTGTACTCTGAGCTTTCAGTCTGCTGGTGTGGGTGCTGGCTTAAGGAGACCTCTCTGAGTGGCCAGTCTGATCCACTGATCCACTTCTGACTTCTCAGAAGATAGTAGGTTATTCTGCAGTGTGTTTATTCTAAATGAGGTTGTGCATCTGTAGTCACTTAGGCATTTCCACAGCAGTTCAAGACAAATTTAACAGCAGGTTAGACTTTATTCCTAGTAGACCATGAACAGTGAAGCTACTGAAATACACTTTCTTTTGTGGTTAGATTCCCAAGTGTCTTATAATTTAGAGACTCATGCCATGACCTTTCCAGGGACACTGATAGGAGCTATTTTCTCGTTCTGGCTGTTTACGTGAAGCTCATAAACACTTAACATCTCTGAAAGTAACTCTGCTCTGCCATGTGACTTATTTAAGTGGGATACTGGCTTCAAAAGCTCTGAAGGCCAGAGTTGGTGAGCGACAAATACACAAATGCATAAGCACTTGTGCAGACACACATACACAGAACGCTGTGTATGTAATGCACACCACAGACAGCCTAGTAAGCCTAAAACGAAGGAAGCCAAAATCTAAAAAAGGGAATGAGGAACAAAGCTGGTGAAACTACAGGAGTAAATTCTGTAACATAAACAAAAACTTTACTCAGATCTTATTTTACTGATACTTATGTTCTGGGTTTCTTTGTTTGTTTAATTAATATTGACGTGTCTACAATAATTTCAATGTCATTCATTGTCTTATTCACAGTGGTATAAGTCAACAGTCAGTCAAACCCAGCAGGATGAACAGAATGGGAATCTTGGTAAGGGATTCTGCTGTAACCATCAGTGGTGTGACAAGACCCCATTTATGGACAGTTTTATTATAAAATACACAATAATTCTGGAGGCCAAGCGTTTTGCAGGAACTTCAGTGGAATGATGATAGTTTGTGCCAGACACCAAGCAGAAGAAGAACATTAGCTTTCTGATTTTAACATTCATACTACTTGCTTATACTTTTCATTAATCCTAGACTGATCCTTGACAGACTTCATAAAATGTTTGGTATTAGTATCACCTGGCTTTTATTTCAAAAAGTCAAGTTTTTAGTATGCATTTGCTAGCCAGCCTCCTGGGGGAGAGAAAAATGAACTGGGTAGTCATTTTAGTGGCGATTTCAGCATATAACAAATTGCACTTTGGAGGTACCTTTGTAGTTAGCCTAGACTAGTAGCTAAAGCAAGATATGCTGAATTTAAATTGCTGATACAAGGAAAGATCCATATTACCTACAGCCTGGCCAGCTGCGTCAAAAAGGTCTTTCCCAGAGATTATTATGTTTCATTTTTCTTGAAAATTCTTACTGCTTACAAAGTACCTACCAGTTATCATGAATTTGGAGATTTTATTCCTTTTTAGAGATTTGCAAAGTGTTGTTAATGGAAGAATTCCTGTTGTTGGTTGGTTTCACTAGGAAAAGGTTCATGCTGCTAGCATGTTCTGCTTGTTGTGTAGCTAATGGTGCCTTTAGTGTCACACATCACAAGATATTCATGATACCCTAGTGTTACTAGAGTTCTATTATATGTTATTATAGGTACGAAGGCTGGGTAGTACTTTCCCCAAAGAAGAGTTCTGAAGTGAGGAAACTCTGAGAGGCTGGTTTTTGTCACAGTATTGTCTGTCCTTTAAACAGTGTTTCACATTAGATGGTTCCATAAATCTTCTTACAGGATGGTGATAATATCTTTACACAACACACAGAAGGTAACATCCATCTTACATTTCTGTCTTATGATTCATACCATTTGTATGTGAAGTTTCAGTGTGGTTAGAGGCTGACAAACATAAAACTGAACTTTGTCTAAAAAGTTAGTGCAATCTATTAGTTATTAAAATCACACAGAATAATAGTGTGTTTATTTTATAGGCATTTATTTTATCAAATCTTCTATATTTTCTTTTAAAGGATCATCACAAGTAAAATTGAAACATCATTTAACACATAACTTACAATAAACTTAAGTTAATAACAATAGCATATCACTTATTAAGCCTGTAAAAACCACAGCAGACTGGTAATCTTACCACTGATGATAAATTGAATTTTTCCATTTCTACTACTACACTAATAAAGAAGAAGAGTTAAAGACCAGCCATTCCATATGGGTTGAATATTCTACCCTTACCCGGATGGAAAAGATGTTATTTTCTATTCTTATTCATTTAGCAGACATGTATGTAAAAAGGCTACATCTTATTTTATGAAGGTTGGTGCACACATCTGTTCATTTAACTGTACTGTACTGTTGTCCTACAGTTGTCTTCAGGGCATTACATTAAAGCAAAATCAGTCCTGCAAAACCAGCTTACTCTACTTGCTAATTTCTTCTCCCTGAGTTTTCTTCACTCCTCTATCTGTCTTCTAGACTTATTCATTTATTTAAGTTCACTCAAAGTTGAACCTTATTGTCAGATATTTTTGGGCACTCCACGATAAAAGTTCCCTGCTGTATTCTACATCCAGGTGGATATAGAAAATGAGCATGTTATTTAGTCCTGTGAAGTTATGTAGCATCTTGACTATAATAACCATTTCCTAAAAAGAAAAAGAAGAAAAAGCCAGAAATGGAACTCAATATCTTATCATACAGTAAAATCAATGCTAACTGCTCTGTAAGTGGGTTCGTGACAATTCGGAGATCTATGTTGCAAGATTCCATTCTAGTAAACAGTTACAATAGTACTAAGATATTTGCCCATGGGCCTTTAAAAGAGATGCAAATGTAGTTGACCTTCTTGTCTCCTCTTGTATGACCTGACACACAGGGAATATTCTGGAAGAATCAAGGAACGTTAATAAAACCAAAGAGCAGAAACCTGACCTCAGAGATGATAAGCATCAGTTTTGAATGTTTTGGTGGAAAACAGGGAGGCAGACAGAGTTAACATATAAAGAGTTTAATGGGAGGAAAGATGCAGGAAAAATTGAAAAGAGAAAAGATATTTAGGAAGACATGTCAGCATTCACACCGAAGTAGGAGACAAGGGAGAAGGGGCGATATGTATGGGGAATGGAAGGCACACTAAATCCTGATGTTATGTGTGCAGTGTTCAAATGAGACTGAACCATGATTTGAGCCTAAAATAGAGCTTGGATTTGCTGGAGTCCTGGCAATACAGCAGAGTTAGGAGATGCTGGCTGGTGTTTTAACAATGGTGTGTAAACAAACAGGATGAAATGAAGGAAAACAGGAATGAGGGAATTCTGGTATTGGTGTGATTTTATAATGAAGAAAGGGTGATTTTTTTTTGCTTCAGGTGAGCTATTGCTAAAACATAAGGCAAAAACCCCACTAGTGACTGTTTGGAGACAGCTGGCAAAAGAGGAGATGAAGATGTTGTAGTTCAAAAAGCCAGATGATGGGAGGGCAAGTGATGCAATATTACAAACCTCTTACTCATCCATGAAAGAGCAAAGGTGAAGGGGGATACGGAAGGAACAAGGCATGGCTGAAATCAATGTTTCTAAAAGAACAGCGAAGAGACAAATGACTCTGATACTTTGCCCTTATAAGAGAACATACTGCAGTAAATGGTGTGAACTGAGGTCTGAAGAGGAACACTGTCTGAGAGGCGGCAAATTTCCTTTCATACATGAATTTATCTCAAGCTGCTGGATCTCAAATTGTACTGAGACATCCAGGTTCATCTTACCTAAATAAGGGTAGGAAGTATCTGTAACAATGCCAAACATCAGCTCTAAGTCAAGATCTTGCATTCCCTTTTCAGTCAAACTAATTGAGAGATTACAGTTAATGTCAATGGTTTAGGTACAGAATCTCAAGTCTACATGCAAGGGGCATGGACAAAGCTTGAGATTGTTCATCTGCCTGTCATGCTTTAAGGCAGGTCTTGAAGTTTAGGTGTAACTTGTAGTATAATTTTGCAGTAATAATTAAGTTACATGCTTTGCTCTCACAATTTTTGAATCTGTAATTGATTAGAAGTTACTAAATACTAGTGTGTCACTTCTCAAGTTGCAAAAGGCTTTTCCTGTGTCCAATGGAAAAATATTTTAAGTTGAAATTAGCAAAAAAGTGAGAGGAGAAGCAGGGAGAAAATATGCAGAAGTAAGTCACAAAGGGGTACCAGCCATACAGACACAAAAAGAAATCTGTCCATAGCAGATTACCAGGGTCCTGCCTTATTTTTGAAGGCAAAGAAGAATAATATTACACAACATATTTGTTTTCACATTTTTAATAAAATTTTGTAGAAATGGAAAAATAATTTGTTTTTATGGAACTACTATCAGCCTGTAACCCAAAAATTCTTTCAATATTTAAATGTATTAATATAAACCATTCATTCTCAATTAAGTAAAAAAATATGTCCAAAATGGACATAATCCAGATAATATGGTCTGCTTTCTTTTACAAGCCTCAAATAGCTTCCATTTTGCTAACAGTTTTATATCTGTATAAATGTAGGTAGGAAATGTTTGTAACATAAAGATGTATGGCCACTTTTTACATTTCTGAATTAATTGTGTGCCGGCAGTGTGTAAAGCATATTATACCTCAGTATGACGGACTGTGGTGTTTATTTCTTTGTAGAGTCATCAGAGCATTACGAAAAACCATCTTCTGAAAGCCATTGAGGACTATTTTGTCATCAGGCCAGTTGGATCTCATTTGGCCTGCTTGTCATCAGCTCTCTACAATAGTTTATTTTGTTGTCACAAGCCCAGGCAACCTTTTCTGAGGTTTGGCCTTCAGCTGATTGTGTAGGATTCTCTCTTAATCCAGTAGAGGATTGTGAGAGTGCTGATCTGAATGGGTAAGCAAATAAAGATTTGTATTGAGGGGAACATCAAAAGTTAAGGACATGCTAGACATAATTTTGCAAAGCTTTTAAATGCCATTCTTGGAACATCTCAAATCACAAGTCAGCATTAAAAAAAAAAAGTCAGCCCACACAAAATTTTCTTATTCTGAATTTAGTTCCACTGAAAAATATGATACTCTTTGTACTGCAAATTGAAAGTGCTGTAGATCTGGCTGATGGAAACTGTGCAATCATCTATACATCACTTTGTAAGGTCTTTACATTGTCTCTCGCAGCTCTTGTGGGTGGCACAATTGTAACTAAATCCATGTGTATTCACATTAAAAAAAAATGCCTGGAGTCCTAAATATATTGTTTCCTGTTTCAGAAAGAGGACTTCCTTCTCTGAGCTCAAACAGTATTTCTGCATTTTAAATCATGTACCTGACTTTCTGGTCAGACATGGTGAACTTACCAAATGAATAGTTGAAATAATCACTTTTTATTTAAGAAAGCAGCTATTTTCTACTTGTCATCCTTTTCCTGGGCACATGCAAGGCCTGACAGTGCTCAGCATTGTCCCAGAATATTATTTTCTTGTCTGTCTGAACTGTCTTGATTGTCAGTGTATCCCTACACTGAATACTAAGATCATCTTCAAAAAAATTAATTGTTCAGAGATTGTAGGAACCAGTGATTCTCCATGTGCAAAATATCACACTACATAAGGAACTCTACCCACACATTGTTAGGTAGGAGAAGCCAAAGGAAGTGTTTGAGTGCATGAGAAGAAAAAGGTCCACCAACAGAGCATTCTGATTGCAGCCTCAACTGACTCTGGAGTCTCTGTGATCACCACCAGAGAGGATCTCCACCAAGTGTGGCTTGGCCCAAGAGGACTGCTGTAGTCCATACAAGTTGCAACAACAGGAATAGGAGGGCCATCTAAACCAGATCAAGGGATGCGACAAATGCTTTTTAGTGATGTTAAATAGCTCTGAGACCTGGATGAGTTCAGCTATTAGTACTGCCTTCCATCGTTTTGCCTTGCTCTTCAAACATTTTATTTTCCACAAAACCCAAATGTATCCAATCACAGATGTTAAACCACCTCTTTTTGGTCTATTCCCAACCTACTTTAAAGGTGAGGAAAGGGTAACTTCCTCATTTATCTGATTGGAATGGAATGTGTGGGAGCAACAGGCAAGCTGGCTGGATACAGGTTATGTTCTATTCAACACCTTTGTTAAAATCAGTTTAGAGACACAACTCCTCAACAGGAAACAATTTTCTAGTGTTTAACTTACAGTTGCAAAATCTCCTGAAAACTCCAGCAAAAATCTCTATTATAAATAATTTAACATGTAAATCATAATATTATGAAATTCCTGTGTTTGAAATACACCAGTTGTTTAGGGACATCTGTTTAGAAACACCTTTTGTCTTTGAATTTCAATGATTTTGTCAAACATGTGTCTTCAACTGCTGTATTAGCTTCAGAAGTCTTTGTTTTTCCTTGTCTATGTTTTCTCTGAGGGAGGGCAGGAAGTCAGAAATGATTCATACCATTTTGGGATGTGCTGCTTTTCCTGACAACATTGATTACAAAGCTGAGCCCACTTGTTAGCAACAGCAACATAGAGGATGTTTTCAGATCCATCCTCTTATTAATCACTTCTTAGTTCTTGTAAATAATCTGCGCAAGTACATCCTTAATACGTCATTTGCACTCTAATGAATAGAGTGCAGCAGGGGCAGCTCAGCTTTGAGAAATGTAGCCTAGAAATTTTTATGTGTGTTTTCTCACCATTGTAGCCCTTTTTATTTCCATTCTATTTAATTTGTCTGAGGCAACCGTTTTGAATTTTTGAGCCTTGATTCCAAATACTTATTTTTTGAAGCTATATTAAAATATATTTCCACCCCCCCAAGACTGGCTTATTCAGAGAAACAAGCTTTTAAAAATCAGGAAACATGTATAAAAAGAAAACTATTCAACAATGTGTGTCTGGGTTTCCACTGATATTTTTACTGCAATTATAGAAAACATTGGTATTTTAATGAGGTTTTTTCCATTCATTTGCTTCTTCAGCTTGATTTTTTGAAGTGAAGATATAAACTCTGCGTTTATGACATCAGGTTTTTTGCCATGGAATGTAATGTACTATCACAAACACACTGTTATGATTACATGACAATTTCAAATCAGATGTTAAAATAATTCCAAGTGAGAAAGCAGGTCTTTAAATCAAGAATACATGAATAGGAGAAATAAATTATTCTTCTCAAGTGCCGAGCACCAGTGTGATGTTACACAGGCATAGCATAAGGCATTTTCTGACTTTACAGAGCTCACAACCCAATGCAGACAGAGGCACTTGTAATATGCTTGTCAGGGATATAGACTGGAGCTGGTAGTGAGACTGACAATTGTCGTGGGTGTCTTGGAAGAAGGGGTGGTGAAAAATAGGCAAAAGAGATTTTTGAGAGCCACTGACTTAGAGGTACTCTTATGCACTTAAGAAGCAAGATGAGCTAAGATAAAATAGGATGAGTTCATATTTACAAAGCTTCTCCAACATGTGCAGGCGACTGGACTATGGAATGTACTTCAAGGGAGTTAGGGAGTGCAGCAAAGCAATTGAAGGAGTCTGGGCAGGGCAGAAAGCACAGAGGGAGAATCAGTGGATATTAGTGCAGGGGTGTAACCCACAGCTCTATTGTGCAAATTTTGAAGGGCTGACTGTGCCCTGGCACAAAAGGGATAGTGAGGAATTCAAAGGGATGAGCACTGTTTTCTTGAATAGTGAGAATAGGAACTGAGTCTGAGCAAATGAGAACAAAGAGAAAGAGGCTGAGGTAAAATATTATGGAAGCAGGTATAATGAGTGACTAAGGCACAAGTAAGGCTTTTTGTGGCAGAAATGAGAAACAAAGGATAAGTGCTGGGAGAGGACAAAAGAAAAACCACAGGATTTCCCAGGAGTTTGATTACAAAGAGGTTTCAGGTAGAGACACATAGAACATGAAAACTCTCATTCAGATACAAACAGAGCTACAAATGTATAAGCTTATTGAAGGCTTGGAATCCTGTCTGGGAATGCAAAAGAGAGGAAAAATACTGAGATGTGTGAAAACAGTGGATGGAAATCAAAAACAGGCTGCATTTAGATGGTAACCAGGAAATAATCAGGGAAGTATCAGTGTGGTAATGGAGAAAAATGGAAATGCTGGAAAACCATTGAAGGAGATACCTGAACTTCACGAAGAGGAGCTGGGGATCCAGCCACCCTCCCACAGAGAGATCCTGATGTCTGTACTGTTTTCAGTGCCGTGCTTTTTCTATTGTAATGAGTCCCGCAACTCCTGTGGGGAGCAGAGTTCTGAACTAAAGACTTAAAAATTTGCGGAGGACTGACATAACTGAAAATAGAAAATGTCAGGACAGTGCTGTACATATACACTGCACACGCTTTACACACACACACATATGCCAGGGAATGGGTTCTTTCTTCCATTCTTTTCCTAACTAGGTTTTCTCTGTGGCAGACATTTTCCACCTTGGTGCCAGGCAACTTTCATTAGTGCATAATGATGAAAATATTTGCCAAAAGTTTTTAAGCAGACAGACCAGAAATATGTAGCCATTTAGCAGGAATAAACCAGGCTATTCCTGATTAAAACCTCTGACTTGTTCAAAGCATACAGCTCACTTTATAGTGTCAGCCTTTCCCTAGATTTACACAACAGTGGCCCTGCCATGGACATATAGGGACAGCTTCTTGCTGCCATGAGGCATTGATTCCCCAACTTTAGCTGAAGTTGTGCTCAGTCAAAACAGGAAAGAATCAGATCTGTCCTAAATATACATTTATGGATTTCTCTGGTGGGACACTGTATATGCTGCCTCCAGCTTGGAGTTCTTGCTGTGGGTTCAGCACAGACAGTGTTCAGTTCTTGCAATGCAGCCTCAAAGAGTTAGCCTGAGAACTCACTGGAAAAGATGTACAAAATTAACCTGCTTGTCCTTTTCCCTCAGGATCATAATACATGAAAAAGGATTATTTGCTTTATCAATAAAAAAATGCAGACAAAATTTTGTAGGGCTATTGAGACACCTCTGTAATAACTTTATTTTCTTAAAAGCATTCACTGTATTTGATCTCATGTTAGCAACACATTCAAATACTGGCAGAAATTATTATTAATTCCTATGGTGTTTTTGTAACAATGTAAACCATGATGAATTAATTTGGTACCAATATGGATGTCATAAGTACTTTATCAGATTTCCAACTCAACTCATGACTAATTAACTTACCATTATTTTAAGGAGTTACCCAGATGTGCTTACGATAGAATTAAGGTAAACAATGACTGATGCTCAGTCGTTATGATTAGAGCAGCTCTACACAATTTGACAAAACCTCATGTGCCTTCCAATATAAAGCACCTGCCAAGCCACATGTGCCTCAGATTTCTCAAATTCCTTGTCACTCATTAATACAGATGTAGACCATATTTTAAAAGTCAGTGTGTAGAATGGAGACCTTTTTCAAAAGGCAGGCAGGTTTTCTCTCAAAACCCACAAACTCTGTAAATGAAATTTTTAGTGACTAACTTGTCTGCTAGTTAAAATACTGTTGTCATGTTGTCTACAGTTTTTTATACACCCAATTCAGTATACTATGTCAACATAGTAATAGCATGCCTAAAAATGTATTTTCATAAAATGGTACAACTTAGGTTTGAGAAAGACTTTTTTACCTCAAACTTTTCAACTTCTTACTTTTGTCAGGTTGTTTCCTACTTCAAGTTAAGTAGGTTTTAGTAGTGTTATTTCACTATTTCTGAAAATCTTCAAGGAACCTAACTACTTCTCCAGGGGAACTATTCCAATATCTAATATGTCAAAATGTCAGTACGTAATTCAACCTAATTACTGCATATTTGGTGTTTACATCTTTGGATATTTGTTCTGCTTCTTATTTCTGCAGACAAGCGGGTCGGAATTGTAATAAGTTATTTAATAAATACTGGACAACTTGGTTTGCAAATTGTCTGGGGAGTATCTGATGACTTTTGCTAACTATGTGTTTGGGTTCTGTGATCGAAGAATGTCAGGGCAGAAAGGGAAGAATACAAGGGGGTGGAATGGCTGGTTTGCTACATTTAAAAGCGTGTATCCAGTTAATTTAAGATTGAAGAGGACAAAAAGCTTCTTTGTTTACTTTGGCCTTTGGTCTTGGATTTCAAAGGTGCAGAAGTGTACATATTGCAGACTGACTGACTTGAAAGGGCTGAACACAGCCATACAGAAACCTGGCCATGGTTTTTATTTTGAGCTGTAATGCAACTTGTACTATGAGTTAGAGAAGAGGAGTTAAGCAATGAATTTAAGAAATAAAAGTGGGATAAGAAAGAGTTCCTCTTGCTAATAGAGACAGTGGTACTGATCAATAGTCTGTGGGAGCTCGTGGTGATCCAGACAAGATTCATATTTGCGCATGTACTGTTTTTGTTTACAAAGTTAGAATTATATAATTTCTTGTTCCTAAAGTCTTTAGGTGCCTATTTTGTCTGTGTTCCTAATTCCTGTAAGTCACTTTTCCTCCTTGACTACATTTTCAACAGAACCACAGAACTACATAAATGGCATAAGGTTGACCAAGTGTGTAGGGTTGAGTACTAAAAATGAAGTTGATATTAACTTCAGTGCACTATTTTGGTTTTTTTAGTAATATCTAGGACTTATGTGGCACTCATACCAGAATTTCAGTTGGGCTTGTATGCTTTGATGCTTTGAAAACCCTTTGCACTTTTAAAGGCCTAAAAAATTTATAAAAACAAGTCACAACTTAATTAAAGTTAATAGTATTTTTTTACATATTAATATATTTTTATTTCTTTCACAGATAGTTTTTTTCTTTTTCTCTTTCTCAGTCTTTACACAGGCAAAGGTAAACTGAAGTAAGCATATCTGACAGGATTCAAGACTTTTTTGGCATTCTTGCTTCATATGTCCTTTTCTGTTAAAGTGCTGCTGCAGCATCTAAGTTTATTGAATGAAGTAGGTGAATATTTATGTAGACATAAGTGATCCATAAGTTAATTCTTCATATTTTAGCTTTTTAATGGAATAATTTACCTTATTAGATGTAAAAATGCTATTAATACTTTGAAAATGCAGCAATTTTCAAATTATTGTGTAACTATACCATGGGAAGGCAATTGTAATTCAATGTTGCTACACCATTTTCATGAACTGTGAGACTGCTACCAAATCTATTTCTAAACAATGACCCTTTCAGCAAATTGTCCCTCAAACCAGACTTCTATAGGCCAATTGGAAAAAGGAATATAAAACCAACAATATTGTACCATTCCATGAAACTGTATTTTGTAAGAAGTTTGTGACCTAGAAAGAACTTTACTTTAAAAAAATACAACCAAATATCCTGCAAAACAAAATCCTTCTTTTCTGTGAGTGCTGGCCGTAAGGAATTGACAGTTTATTTTTTATTTACTATGTCTTTTATTCAACCACTTAATGTCAAAAGATAAGGAAATTCTGTAATGGGAGTTATGTCAATGCTGTTCCTTCTGGACGTAATGCTCCTCTCACAGCCTTGCATATTTTACTTCACTTCTGTGTAGCCACTGTTGGGACTTTTACCTAAGCATGAAGAGAATTGGGCTGTTTCTTTTCAGTAACTTTGTAAACATAGAACACTGAATTTTGCCTCTTGTATTTGTCTCTGGTGTTTGACTGTGGTCCTGGGGAGTTGTTTTCTCCTTGCTCCTTTCTCAGACCTTTCTATGGATAATTTTAGAGTCTATCCCTGGACTGAATTGTTAAAATGTGATTTGAGGTCTAGAATGGTGCCTGCTTTTGGTTGTTCACCTGTACTCCCCCATCTCCTCATGATCCTGATGCCCACTTGGCCTATGGACTTCTAAACAATTGTAGTGCCTGGATATGCAAGGCTTGAAGGACCACTAGGATCTGGATAGATGCTTGCTACTGCTCTTCTGAGTGGGATTCCACAAACCCAATTCCCTGGCCTTTTAAACTGCCTCAGTTGCCTCAGGGGAACAGGCCAGGTTTTATAGTTCTTTTACATGATATTGTATCACTCTTCTCAGTCATTTTCTTAGTCTGTCCCTACTTTGTAAACTTCTTTAAAATTGGAGATTGTACATTTCTGAATAATACAAATGGTCCTAATGTCATTTTTCCATTCCAGCAGTTCCCACTGCAGCTATTCTTTAGCTTGTAATCAAAGTCTGGAAGGGTTAGAGTATATTTTGTGCCCTGATGGAACATGGTGCTAATAAACCATTAAGGAATGGGATATGCTGGTACTTGCACCACTTCTGATGCTTTAAATGCTATCCAGCTTTTGAGGCCATTCACTGTCCCTTGAAAATTCTGATTAGTTGGAATCAAGAAAAAAGAATCCTGTCTGAATTTCTGGGTAATACTTAAAAACATAGATCTGGTCACTTGTTAGGAATTCTGGTACTATTATATCATACTGCTTTCTCATCAGGCACCTTTCAAACCAGTCCAGGAGGAAGACCATCATGATGTCCTCAAAGGTCAGCGCTAGAGTTTGTGATGAGGTGTGGAAAGTTAAGGCAAATAGAAGAATCTGACAATCCAAATTCTCCCCTCTGAGGGTTACAGATGTACTAGAAAGATAAGGATTTCTCTGTCTTACTACAGTCCTCTGCCTGGATCAGCGCCATTTGAGGTGGCTCTCTGCCAATGAGGTCTGCAATCTTTGGATTTTCTTCTCAGTGTGAACCATCTGCTCTTTGTGTCCTTGCTGCAACTCAACTTTTTAGCAAGTTTGAAGTTGGCTACACTTTTCTCATCCTCCCTTATTTTCCAAGAAACTCTCTAATACACAAAACCCAGATTGCTGATTACCTTTTGATTTCTCTTTACTACTGAATGATGGGACCATTTGTTATTGATTTTCCTAATGAACACAGACAATTTGTCACTGATGAACCAAGGTATTTTTCCTCCCTCTTTTAAGTTTTTCTCCAAGGTCTTCCTGGGAAATTTCCAGATGCTGCTATAATTACTTATGTTAAGTTTCAGCCTCTGACTTAAAAGCATCTTTGGCTGTCTTGGACTTTACTATGCCCAACAGGAATCTCAATTCAGTTTCTTCCCCTGGGAAAATCCTTAACTTCCTCTTCAAAAAAGAATTTCCCTACTAACACAATTATTACTGGTTTTGTAGAATAGGTAGCCATCATTTGTAGATGTTCAGATGGATTCTGTTTTAAGAGCAGATACATAATATAGCCATGTATTTTTTGATGTGATGTTCTTTATTTACAAGGCTTACAAAAAACCCTTTCAGATTGCAGGAAAGGTCATGCAAGACCAAGTATTTTCAATGTTCACAGATACAAGTGTTTTTTTCAGCCAGTGCTCTGTGCCCCAGATTCCATGAGCTGTCTTTCTTTCCAAGCCTCAAGTCCTTGATGTCTCTTTTGCTTCTTTGCTTGCACCTGGCTATTCCTGTCCATGAACATCCAAACTTTAACTAAACAGTAAATATATTTATTGAATTTATAGGCATTTTCCAGCAAAAGCTTTTCACCATCTAACTCAGTTTCTCATTCATCTTGAATATGGCTAGAGGTTTGAGCAGTGACTCACAAGTTTCAGCTGTTTTATTGGCATTACACTACAAAGGACTACAATGGCTTCTTCTGTATATGAGGGAAACATCACCGGTGTTGTCTCACTCAGCCTTCATCACAACAGTAAGTTTATTCCTAAGGAGGACTGCAACAGATCACAGCTGTATAGCCTGCCATAGAACTGCAATGCAGTTTGCCTTAATGCATTTTCACTCTGGTGGTTTTGTCAAAGCAGTCCTCTGAAAAGAAGTTCTGTGGCATCTAGTGAGTTGAAGTTCACCTTTTACTTATTCTGCAAGACATGGGTTAATGGAGACAACTGTTCAGCCAATTCTTTGATCAGTCAATGAAACATGAGATTACCAATAAATGCAGCTTCACACTGTGTTTTCATCACTTCTGGTGCCTGTAAGGCATTGTGCTGGCTGTGGTTGGCAGTCTTGAGAGAAATAGACTTCGGGGTGCCCTCTGTAGCAGGAAACCCAGGGGCTGCCCTGTGCCCAGCTGGTTCCAGTGGACCCATGGCAGGACAGGGCTGAGCCCACCAGTCAAGCTGGTGGCACCTCTGGGACACAGAGCCAGTGTGTGTGCAGAGGAGGAGCAAACATAAGAGTGAGAAACAGTAGGTGCAGAAAACACTTTTATCCTGTATGTGAAGACAAATAATTTCTGTAGGAGGGTCCTGGCCAGGACAAGGGATCTAAATGCTGTCAGTCAGTGGAAATAGAGACATACAGACATCTTAATCCCCTTTTAACTTATCTTGTAGCTACAATCAGTAAAAATAAGTTCAGAATGTTACATGCCAAAGGTTTAGATATGACACAGAATAGCCTGAATTTAACACATACTTAATTTTAAAATAAATTCCAGAATAAAAATGCTATTTATTGATCAATAGTCATGTGAAATGACCCCTTCCAAATAAGATTACATTTTTTCTTGATTTTTAAAAAAACGTTGTATTGTTAAGTGTTAGTTACTGTATGAAAACATTCATATTCTTTTTCAAAGAAGCTTTATGGGTAATCTTTGGAGCTTTATTGAAACTGCCTTCCTGCTTTCTTTTCCTGAAAACACACACAGACACAGAGACACACACACAAATTTGTGATGTTTACCTGCAATCCCAATATGACTTGGCTCTCACAATGAAGAATTAAATTGCACAAGTTCAGTGGAAACCTAAATGAACTCTCCCTGCAGATGGAATAGTTCTGAGAATGTCTTTATCCTTGAGCTAGGACACCATGTAAGGTTTTTTTATTAACATCTGTTTACTTTTGCCTTAACTATTCTGGAACTTTTGTTCTGGCCAAAAGCAAATCAACACCCTTCAGTCCTTTTTATTTTTTATTTCGTTTTCTGATGGACTTGTGATAATACAGAAAAAGCTTTTCAAAAATCTGTTTGTTATTATAACTTCACTCTAATTCCTCCCGTACAGGAGATGGATCTTAGTGTCTCAAAACACAAAAAGTTCCTAAAGATCTCAGGGATTTAAAGGAATTAACACTGCTTTTGAAAATACCTAGCCAGCCTTTCTATACAAACTAAAAAATAAACAAAGTGCTTTAGGAAGCCTATAATAATAAAAAACTTGTCATTTGTTTGTTCTTCCTTTATACAGTCTTTACCCTATTTCTTCTTTCTAAAAAATGCTGAAAGAATAACATGGAAAATATTTTTTTGTTACCTTAGCAGACTCCAAACTTCTACAGAGCATAGCACAATGTAAGGCATGGGAGAGCAGTTCTGTTCTGCTGCCCCTTTTGTTGCTGCTAGGCCGCATCCTGATTCTATTTTCCTCAACTCACCTTTCATGTCCTGGACACTAAAAGAGTGTTTTATGTAAATTCCAGACACACACCAAATAAATGTTCAGAAATTCTAATATCACTGGGCATCTTGTGGTACCACAATTGCTTGATTGTCCACACAGCACACCTATCCAGATCAAGTATGGTTCAGTCTTCACAGTGTGTAAGACACTGCAAACACAACCAAATGATGACAGACAATTTAGACAGTCTTTTCAGTGATAAGACAGAAATAAGCTCCTATATCTTTCATCATCAAGGTTTGTGGTTAGAACAATGATAAATCTGCTGGTTTTTCAGTTTCATGATGGATTGAGCTAAATGTTTTCATTTGTATTATACAAGTTTTGATTTAAAGAAGAATCCTAGAGTGAATTAAATTTTAGTTGAATTTTACTAATATATCTTAATTAAAATCCTCATGACCAATTCATGTAATGATAGTTTCTAGGTAAAAGTTAAGAACACTTATCAGATGAACAGATTTAAAAGACTTTATGATTTTTGTATTAGAGGTCCTTTGAATTCTGTGCATGTAGTGCAGAAAAGTATATCCGTTTAGCCTGTGATTTTGTGAGCATTTTACAGATTTTGCAGGTTTTAACAAGGAAGTTACAATTGCACCAGTTGATTTGGTGGGATAATTTTAAATATAGTTTCAATATAAGTTACACTAGGAGGTGTCAAGGTCTTTGAATATTAATGATCTGATCTATTAATGCTTAATATTATTGTATGGTCCTCGGACAATTTCACAGCAATTGTGTGATTTATTTTTTTTTTTACTTTAAAAATTTTAGGGCAGAATTTTTATTTTTCTCATATTTAGTTGTGCATTACTCCTAAAGCATCTCTAATGGTCAGGGAGTAAGCTGATTTTCAGCATGGGAAGTGGCAAAAGAAACAGCCCTCAGCACTGAGAACAGTAATACAATACAGACCTAATTAATAGAAAGCTAGAGGTATATTAACACAATGTTAAACACCATTTTATTCAAGAGAAAGTAAGTAGATAATGCTGTAAAATTCCAGTGTACCCCAGTTAAGCAGCTTATGCTGAAGATGTTACTTGTAAAAAAGAAAAAAGTAAAATGGTCAGCATTTGAAAAGAGTTTGAGAATAATTCACCCTAAAATTAAATGGAAAGCTTACCAAAATAGTCACTGCTATTTGTTCAGAGTTTACCAAGACAGTGTCTTGATCTCTGATGTGGTTGGAAATGCAATTAATGAATAACAATATATAAATGAACTAAATTAGTTTTATTTTACATATACACAAAAAACTCAAGAGGGTAGTACACAAAATCCTATTATAACTAGAGCATCCATAAAAAATCTGACTACATTGCAGATAAAATAACAACAGTTTTTCCATCACTGTTGAGGGGCATTAATATAGTCCCTCACAGATCTGCAAATTTCCCAGGTGTCTGACTTCATTTGCCTACATCTGGTCACAGACAGGCTAAGGACGCGGGTGCCCATGGATTGCCCTAACACCACTGCTGTGTTGGCTACAGTAAAGCAGGCTGCCCACAGTTTTCTTAAGTAACTGTAGAAGTCTGGTAAGTTTGCATGACTTTCATTCCTAAAAGTGTCTTTATAAAGTTACTGTGAGAGACAGAACTGTTAAGGGATAAAGACTCAAAACATTTCCCCAATTTGTGGAGATGCCAGGGTGCTTTGCTGAGGTGGAGGAGGTGAGCTTTTGGGTGGGCAGTGGCTAAACCTCTGACCTGAAAAGACAGAGGGTGAAGGATGGGCCGTGAGTGATACTGGAGTCGGGCAGGTGCCTGTTGCCAAGCTCAATTGTCCTGCCTTGCACAAAACACTGCGATGGGGCTCCCTCCCCACCCCAGGGAAGTACTGGGACATTGGCTGTGGCCTGAGAGCGTTCATCTCTGTTAGCAGCCCTAATGGGCCATAACTGACTCAACTGTGCTGGTATGATGGGCAGCTCTGCTGTCTTAGAAGGTGTCAGGGACTCCCAAAGTGTCCCCACTGCAGGGGAGCTACCTGGGCATTCCCACCTGAACCAGAGTGGATTATACACCCAGTGGATTTGTGTTTCATGGATTTTCCTATGGTTTTCTGCCCACCACTTCTTCAGGACTTCACCCATGATCAGATTCAGTTTGTGACCACATTTTGACCAAGACTGTGAAGCACCCAAGTCTCATTGTGGAGCCTACAAGTGGTGAGATCTTCATTCTCTTGTCCTTTCTCTCTCTTTCTTTTGCCTTGTGCATATTCTTGGGTGATGTTGGTGCTCTTTCATATTGAAATGCTTTCATGTTTTTATAGTGCTATAGATAATAATAAATGAAACAGCTACATACCTGCTTTCCTTTGCAACCAAAATTTTCTGTAATAAACTTGTATGGGTATATTTACAAACACCAATCACTTAGGCTTATTCACTCTAATCCACCCTAAGGGATCTATTAACAAGAACCTAACTTGCCCTCGCCTTTGGTGTATTGTAACATTTTATTGGTGCTGTGGTACGGGATCTCCCTGGATGTTGTGGAGTGATTAGTATGGTCCAAAGATATTTTAGGATTTTCTCCTGGTAAATATTCTAACAAACCCCAGGGGATGGTGGAGAATGGACATTGACTCTCCTTGGGTTGCTGAAAGATATTCTTGCCAAGGATGAGTAGCTGGTGGCTGTTGTCTCATTGTGAAATTATAGCAATAATTTTTCTCCTCTTGCTGTTACCTGGGCACTTCAGACCTACTGAAAGGTTTCCTGTAATAACCTGGTCCTGTTGAAAGCTTCACCCCAGGAGAGAGTCAAGCTGACCCTCAGAGGGTTAACAGGGAGAAAGACTTAGGTCTATGTGGGTAATGACTGATTCAAAAGGAATGATTATCCATTATATATGAGTCAAATGGGCATTTTCCCATCTGAATATCTGTCCTTGGTTCAGAATTTCTTATGCATGCTGTTTTGTTGGTTGCCTTTAAATCAGTGTGGAGAGACTAGCTGTTCAGAAATCCACATGATATGATATGATATGATATGATATGATATGATATGATATGATATGATATGAACTTTATGAGAGTCAGAGAAATCATTGCAGGAGCAATTAGTGAAGGAATGTTTACAGTTAGTTGTGAAGCATGAAGGAATTCGTGTGGAAAAGAAAATTAATCTATTCCTTCATCGGGCTTTCCAGGAGGCAGAAAAGCTAGAAACAAAAAACTGTGGACTACAGGACATCAATTTAAGGTTTGACTAGTGGGTGTTAATAAATCCTTGTACTCTGCTGGCAAATTGAAAGAATTTAGGCAAAGACATCAGGAGGACAAAGTAATATATATGTATCCCTTCATTAAAACTGAAACTTCTAATGGTGGCTGGGGAAAGCTTAGCAAACTACTACATGAGCTATCCTGCACAAGGGAGAAGCTCTGGCTAAACTTCAGAAAACGTACAGCTGAAGGGCTGATGAATCAGACTCAGTATGTGTGAAGGGTCTCCCTAACTGAAGCTGAGATTCTCTTGAGTGAGGCTGAAGAGAGAGCTTACTGGGGACCAAGGCCTTTCTGGCTATGAATTGTAACCAAGCACAGATCTTACAGAAAGGGAAAATCTTCACACAATTAAAACCCTCATGAATGGCTCTTTGCAGAAAATGTTCAAAAGACAATTGATGCAGTTGTCCAATTAATGCACACACAGTTACTGGCCCTACAATGACTTTTGTCTATGGAATTTGAGGCAGATCCATAGAGGTTTCCTGTCTTGATCTGAGGCTTACCTGATGCACTAAGAGTCCATGCTAGACACTTACAAGAGTGCATTATAATAGTCCCTAGGCCTGGAAGAAGGGGTGCACCACTAGGAATAACCTGGTTACAGGTAGCCCAAGAATTAGTAACTGCAGTTCAACAACTATGGGTCTCTGGTACAGGTGGTCCTAAGGCAAAGATGAATATGAGGAGGCTAGAGCAGGTCCAAAACCCTCCCTTGACAGGTAATTACAGACAAAATGTGTCAACTAATGGGCAGAGATGCAATTCGTGGACGGAGGTTGTTGTGAAAAGAATTCCTCAAGATGCAATGGACAAAGAACCCATCACTATTCTTTAAGGCTTGAAAAACAATTGGGATAAGATCCAAGAACCTCCCATGGGTGACTGCCCTCAGTCAACACTGAGGTCCAACAGTGTGGTCCTCTCAGCCCCCCAGAAACTGAACTAACCAATTTAACCAGCACCAAGAGAGTGAACTGGACTCTTTGGTCTCAGTGCATATGCTGAGGAATGTTTGGTGGAATTATATGTGAAGGCTCACAGAAAGCAGCCAGGGACATATGGTAATCATGTTTTCCCTAGGCCCTTTTAAATCCTTGGCTACTTTGGTAGTAGATACTGGAGCACAAATGTCAGCACTTCAAATTGAAGTTGGCAGTGATTGTGGCATTAAGCCAGACTAGAAAAAGATATAGGTAACTAATGCTTCTGGTAAATCCCAACTCCAGTGAACAGCTCAGGTGCAATGTTGGTTATCAGGGGATGACTCAGCCACAGAAGCTGTCATGATTGTGGAGCCACTACTGGCTAACATCTTGCAGTTGAATCTATTAAAGGGACATGCCTGGACAGATGTCAGAGGCAGAAAATGGGTGTTTGGCCTGCCATCTCCCTCTACTCCTCTACCGGAGAATGCTGTGGGTTTGCCTCCTTCCATAATAACAAATGTGAAACCCTGCCTCACTCCTTTTAGGAGTGCGTGAAGAAATTGTTCCAGTAATTGCAGTATTGCAGGAGGAAGGGACAGTTGTCCCCATCCACTCACCATGTAACTCCCTCCCCGGTATGGCCTGTCCATAAACCTAATGGAAAGTTGTGGCTGAAGGTGGATTACTGACAACTCAGTCCTAACACGGAGCCTTAACAGCTGCTGTGCCTAACATAGCTAAATTGATTGCCACAATTCAGGAATGGACCTGTTCAATCCTTGAGACTATTGATGTCAAAAACATGTTTTTTATGGTTCCTTTGCTGGAAGCAGACAGGGATTGTTTTGCTTTTACTTGGGAGGGGAATCAGTATCCCTTTACTCAGCTCCCTCAAGGATACCGACATTCCCCACTTTAGCCCATCATGCACAGCACAGGAGTTGGCACAGATTGTCCATGAAGGAGGAACTGAAGTATACCAATACATTGATGATGTGCTGGTGGGTGGCTCTGATGTCACCAAAGAGGGCAAGGCTCAGACAAATATTATCACCCACATGGAGAGTCTGCAACTTCAGATTTGCAGAGAAAAGGTACAGCTTCGTTCCTCTGGGGTTAAATTCATACTTATATGATGAAAAGAAGGAGCAGTGTGTATTCTCCCTGAAACCTTGACCACCCTAGAGCAAGTAAAGATTACTGTGAATAAAAAAAAAGCTCTAGCATGTTTTGGGTTTATTCACTTTTGGGAGAAGAAATTTTCCAGACGTCTCCATTATTGCTTGCCCCCTGTATGATGTAACATGGAAAAGAGCAGTTTGGGTCTGGCCCCCCCCCAATGCATGAGGAAGGTCCAAAACTACTAATTTGAAGGCAGTGTACATATAACTTTGGGGCCAATACATCCCACAGACCCACTGCAAAGTATGCAACTACCAATTGAATGGGTAATTGCAATCCTTTGTCTACCCATACATATGTGGCAGTGAGGACCTGTGGCAGAAAGTCCCACCCATTGGGTTTTATTCTTTAGCTTTAAAAATGCTGAGAAGCCATATTCTGCGTGGGAAAAGGGCCTGTCTGTGGTTTGCTTAGCCCTGCAGGAAGCAAAAAAATGCATTTTAACAACAATTGATTATTTTGTGAGGACCTTTTAAAGTTTTCAAAATAATGCTGTCTGCAGCTCTTTCTCTCCCTCCCCTCCTGAGGGATAACTCAGAGGGATGTAGTCTGGAAATGGTATGGTATGCACAAATTGATCATTATTGTCACTCTCACAGAATAACTGAGGGAGTCCCAAAAACATTCCACATACAAAAAAAGTCTGCTAAACAACCTGACTTGGCCCCTCCTCCTTCCTGATAGGTGCTGTATAAAACCTGCTCCCCCTTTTTAACCTCACCTTAAGGATGTTTGATTTATAGATGCATTCATCAGACAAGAGGGAAAAACATGGAAATACTGAGCAGTGGCTCTACAACTTGATTTGGGGAACAGGGTGGTGACAGAAGGGAGTGCCCAGGTGGGGGAATTATAGCAGTATAGAGTGTATTTACCAGGGAATCAGACACTGAGGAAGACATGTACATTTACACGGATTCTTATGCAGTATTCAAAGATGTATGGAGTGGGTCCCCTTTTGGGAGCAGAACATTGTGAAGTAAATAGAGTATCATCGTGGCAGTGAGAAAAATTGGAAGAAATCCTAAATCTTACCAAACAAAAAACCTTTTGTGGGGTAGGTTCCTGCACACCAGACATGGAATAATCCTGCATACCTCTTGAATTATAAGGCAGATTCACTGGCATGATTAACTAGGGTAGCAACAGGGGGAGAAAAGGAAAAGTGTGAGCATGTGTTGGAATGGTTACATGTAAAAAAAGGCCATTCAGGAAACCAAGATCTATTTAAAGAAGCAATCACTAGAGGGTGGCCAGTGACTAGGGAACCATGCAACACAGTGATCTCTGCTTGTAGCCTGTGCCACACTCAGCTAAGAGATCATGATCCTCTGAAAAATCCACCCCTGCACCTGACACAAAAGAAGAGCTTGGTAGGTAGACTATGCTTGTTGCTTCCAAACTGCTAATGGAAAACAATACATACTGTTTGGGGTCGAGATAACATCAGGAATAATTCTGGCTGAAACTGTGCAATGAGCTATGATAAAAAAATGCTGCAAAACCTCTAAAGTTAAGGTTCAGTTGACTGCCCACAACAAAGTCTATCCAATCAGATGACAGAAACTATTTCACTGCTGGGGTGGTACAGGAGTTGGCCTGAGAGGAAGGAATTTAGTGGCCCTTCCACGCTACATTTTATCCACAAGCAAAAGGTATTGTGGAAGGCACCAATGTGCCCCTAATGAAAAATAAAAAGCCTCATAATTCTGTATGGGCCTTCAGAGTTTCCAGTGCAGTAAACAAAATTACCCATCAATGAATGGTTGCCCCTGAACTACAGCATTCTGCCCTGAATCTCCAACTATTATACTGGGCAAAAAGGAAGATGAATATCCTGTAAACTCACTCCATTATCCAGGCCAACCTGTATTAGTGAACCTACCCTCTGAGCAACTGCTGCCACACACTCTAAACCTCCACAATTCCTGGCCAACCATTATGCATAACTAGCTGCTGATGCACATGGAAAGGACAATCATATCAACACTTGACAGAGTTTTTCTTCTTTTTAAGAAGAAAAATATATTTAATAATATATTTAATTAAGGCCCCAACTTCTCTTAACTGATTTTATGGGAATATGAGCAGTTTTTCTAGAAGGACAGGATCATCCCTCCTGGAACTGAGTGATGAAGATGTAGGCAATTCCTAAGCCAGGCACATATCACTGAATCCCACCCAATTCTAAGAACATTAATAGAACAGGAAGCAAACACTGCTTTTGCGGTATTTCAGTATGACACATTGCATCATTATGACTGAGTCACAAACGGCAAATGTTTAATTGTGCCTTGAAAAAATCTGCTTTCCAGTTTAGTATTGGTTTAGGTAATTTTCCAAATTATTTATTTCATTATTTACTGCTTAATTTTCTGAATGAGGAAAGCAGAGGTGGAAATCCCTCAGCTGATTTCAGCAGTGACATTTAATGAGCTCTGAAACTTAAAATGCACAGTCCATGTGCTTCAAATGGCATGTTTTTCCAACCCCTCTCTTGAAGGTAAGGTGGTGACTGGATGATGGGCACAACACCACGAGATGTCTGATGACATCCCTTCCCTGTGCTGTACAGCACACAATGTGTTGTGTTGTCATACTGTCTGCTGCCTTTGATCTGCCCTGGAACATGAAATTCTTTATGGAGAACAACCAGATGCATCATTCAGCCTCCAGATCTGAATTTGTAAAATTCTTAATTAGGGCAAAATATTCCTTTGTATTCACCCTGTGTGATGCATCACTCACTGATGTAGATAGGTACTGCATATTTTAAATGCCTGTATCCGGTGAGTGAGGACTGAAGGCAGAACCCCTTTACCCTGACCTTCTTTAGCAGATAGATGGGCTGCTCTATGGCACAAATTGACTGACTCAGCTATTGTTTGACTTTGCATTGACCCTTTAGTTCTCAGTCTGAAGAAAATAGTTAATAACTAAAACATATATGAAGAGTGTTTGCTAATTAGTGTTTGCTAATTATTATTTTGCCTAATCTTATAGCACTTAGAAGTCATGAACCATTTTATTTAAAGAGAGGGATACAATTATACTATTAAAACAAGTAGTGAAAGGTCCTTCTTTCACAATCTGTATAAGCTTTTTCCCTGCTCTTGAGGGAAATTGAAATGAGAATAACAGTCATTGCTTTGCTGCAGCTCTTCTTTAGGTTTCTTATATGAATTTTTGTAGTTTCTTCCTGTTGAAATTTAGCATGTTGGATGAAGAGACTGAGAGCATCAAATGCTAGCTCTTCTGCCTACATGGGAATTGAGGTGGCAGGTAAGAGCATCCCACACTGTCAGGCAGCACATGAATGGGAATGGATGAACTGGTTTTGTCAGACAACTAGACAAAAGGGTAATTATCACATGAGGGAAGTCATATCTCTTAGCATCAATGAGTGGCACATAACGGGATCCACCTGTCTCAAAAGGGAAGAAAGATTTTAGCTCAGGAGTTATTAGGCCTGTTGAGAGAGCTTTAAACTAGGTTTTAAGGGGGATGGAGACATAACCAGGCTTGACAGAGATTATGTGTGGGAAGGCGAGGACTATTGTGACCACTCCAGTATCAAAAGGAGACTTATGATGGAATACCTTGAGCAAGAACAAACAGACAAAGGTGTAACCACAAGACAGGACTATAGAGCATCTCTTTAGACCCCTACTGAGTTACTCAATTAAATACCTCTATATATCTCTTTGTACAACATTCTGAGTATGGAGTATGGAGGAACAGACAAGATGAACTAGAGATCTATGTGCAGTCACAGGACTTTGATCTCATTGCAGTTAAAGAGACATGGTGGGATAGCTCACATGACTGGAATGTAGTCAGGAAGGGCTACACCCTGTTTAGGAAAGACAGACCAGGAAGGCGTGGTGGTGGAGTTGCCTTTAATGTGAAGCAACACTTGGAATGTCTTGGGGTGGATGATGAGTGCATCAAGAACTTATGGGTTAAGATAAAAGGGCCGACTAATGAACACCCACTGTTGTGGGTGTTTGCTGCAGGCTACCAGATCAGGAGGAGGAAGTGGATGAGGCCTTCTACAGACAACTAGAAGGAGCCTCCAAATCACAGGCCGTGGTTTTTGTGAGGGACTTTAGCTATGCTGACATCATCCTGATGATGATTGTTTGTCCCTTCCAACTCAGAATATTCTGTGGTTCTGTGACATCTGCTGGAGAACCAACACAGAGAAACACAAAGAGTCCAGGAGGTTCCTGGAAAGCACTGATGACAGCTTCCTGTCACAAGCAGTGGAGGGTCTCACAAGGAATGGTGTGCTGTTTGACTTTATGCTCACAAACAGGGTAGGCCTTGTCAGAAATGGGAAGCCTTGGCTGTAGAGACTATGAGATTGTGGAGTTCAGTACTGGGTGAGGAGGGCGCAGGGCAGCATATAAGACCATAACTGTGGACTTCAGGAGAGCTACATTTAACCTCTTCAGGGATCTTCTTGGAACAATCCCATGGAAACAGGCCCTGCAGGGGAGAAGAGTACAAGAGTGGCAAATTGCCACTGAGATTAGCTCAGTTGATTAGAGTGCAGTGTTAATAATGCCAGGGTTGTCAGTTCAATCCTATATGGGTCATTCACTTAAGAGCTGGAATCAATGATCCTCATGGGTCCCTTCCAACTCAGAAGATTCTGTGATTCTATGATATTCAAGGATTACTTCCTCCATGCTCAAGAACAATGCATTCCAATGGGAAAGAAATTGGGCCAAAGGGGTAGGAAACCTCCATGGATGAATAGAGAACTCCAGTCATTACTCAAGTATAAGCAAGAAATACAAAGGAGATGGAAGCAGGATCAGGCAACTCGAATATAGGAGATCATGTCAGAGTAAGTAGAAATGAGACAAGGAAGGCCAAGGCCCATTAGCAATAAATCCGTCCAAGAATGTCAAGGACAACAGGAAGGACTTCTTCAAATACATTAATAAATAAAGAAAACAAAAAGATAATGTGGGCTCATTACTAAATGGAGGGAAGACCGTGGTAATAGAGGATGAAGAGAAGGCAGAGTTACTGAATACCTTCTTTGCATCAGTCATCACTGACAAGACCAGCCCTGGTCATGGATCAAGGAGGGATCACTGACCCCTGAGTCCAAGGTAAAGGAATATTGGAATGAAGACTGTCCCTGGGTTCAGGAGGATGGGGTTAAAGAACACCTGGACAAACTTGACATAAGTCCATGGGTACTAACCAGATGCATCCATGAGTGCTGAGAGAGCTGGTGGACACCACAGCAAGGCCACTCATGATCATCTTTCAAAGCCTGTGGCAAACAGGAGAGGTTCTTGAGGGCCGGAAGGAAGCAAACATCACCCAGTTCTTCAAAAAGGTTAAGAGGGAGGACCAGGGAACTACCAGCCACTCAGCCTCACCTCAACCCCTGGATGAGCACCTAATTCTGTAGGCCATCTCTATCCACAGGGAAAACAAGAAGCTGATCAGGAGTACTCAACATGTATTCACTAAATGTATGTCATGTTTGATTGGCTGTATCGCCTTCTATGATGGAACCACTACTTGGATGGATGACAGGAGAGCAGTGAATGTTGTCTACCTTGATTTCAGCAAGGCTTTTGACACTGTCTCTCACATTCTCATAGGAAAACTCAGGAGGTGTGGACTAGGTGAGAGGACAGTGCAGTGGATTGAGAACTGCCTCAGTGACAGATCCCAGAGAGCTATAATCAGAGACACAGACTCTAGTTTGAGGGCTGTCACTAGTGGTGCCCCATAAAGTTTAATGCTGGGCCCAGAATTGTTTAACCTGTCCATCAGTGGCTTGGAGGAAGGGGCAGGTGCTTCCCCAGCAGGTTTGCTAATGATACAAACCTGGGAGGACTGGGCAATACCACACAGTGCTGTGCAGTCCTTTGGAAGGACCTTGATAGATTGAAATCTTGGGCTGAGAAGAACAACCTGAAATTTACAAGGGCAAACATAGGGTCCTGCACCTGAGGAGGAATAATCCCCCATACCAGTACAGGCCAGGGGCTGACCTGATAGGAAGCAGATCTGCAGAGAAAGATCTAGGGGTTCTGGTGGACAACAAGCTGTCCATGAACAAGCAGTGTGCCTTGGGGCCAAGAAGGCCAACAGAATCTTGGAGTATATTAGGTGAAGAGAGTTGATCCTGCCCATCTACTCAGCCCTAGTGAGGCTGCAGTCTGGAAGGCTCTGTCCTGTTCTGGGCTCCTCAGCACAACAGAGACATGGAGCTCCTGGAGTGAGTGCAGACAAGAGCAACAGACATGATCAGAGGACTGGAGCATTGCTCTCATGAGGAAAGGCTGAGAGAGTTACACCTTTTCAGCCTCAAGAAGAGGTGGCTGAACAGGGACCTCATTGAGGTCAGTTCCTGAAGGGAAGGTGTCAGGATAACGGAGCCAGGCCTTTTTTGGTTGTGTCAACCAATAAAACAAGAGGCAATGTGCAGAAACAGATGCACAGGACTTTCCTGAACATGAGGAGGAGCTGGTTTACAGTGCAGGTGACTGAGCACTGGAACAGACTGCCCAGAAAAATTGTGGAGTCTGCCTCACTAGAGATACTCAAGAACCATCCAGATGCAGTCCTGTGCCATGTGCTGTGGGATGGCCTTGCTTGAGCAGGAAGGTGGGACCTGGTAACTCACTGTGGTCCTTTTCAACCTTATTCATTCTGTGGTTCTGTGATAATTTCTCATGAAGCAAGACTTGCCCACTCTTGTAGGATTATGTATTTTCCTTTAGCAAAGACAAAATACACAGTGAAGCTGTCTTTCCCTCAGTAAACTCACCCAAACCAATATGAATATTTGCATCTTTGAAACCTTTAGCTGACTGACTTTTAAAGGTCTTATGGCTACTGCTCTGGACTCTTGATAAAAAATATATTTTCTGTGTATTGACACACTCACAAACTGTAGAATGCAAATCGCTCCATACTTTCCTCACCAGAACCTTGACTTGAAGGAGCCAGACTTAGGGGTTACTTCATTCAGCCTATGCCCTCATGAGTCTGTGGTGTGACCTCTTCACTGAAACTGTGAACAATAGCACAACTATCTATGTGAATCATAGCAGTGTGACTGAAAAAGGTGTATTCTCATTGTATCAGCAAATGCTCTGGATGACTTTGTAATACGGTCATATGTAGGCCTAGATTGCCAATTTATTTCATAAAAAGCAACAATGATTTATCTTCATCATCCAAAATCTGCAGAAGCTTATGTGAATGTGTTAATAGAAATGCAGCTGCCAAACACCCCTAAGTCCCCATGGCTGCCTTGAGTGCTGTACAGGCCACTGCAAACCACTCAATATCAGCTGGAACTCCTCAGCGTGTATGAGACAGGCTCAGCGGGAAAGGTACAAGGGATCCCATCTCAGGGATAGAAAAGGTAAATTTTTAACCCATATAGGCTTCTACACTCTTGCCTGAGTACTTGTTCCTCATTGATTTCTGGGGAAATTAGGTGCTTAGGCATGTGTATGTGTTTTAGCAGCTAAAATACTGAAGAAGAAGGCAAAACTTTCTCATCCTGATGTGATGAGCGGGTGTCCTGGCTTCATGGGAAGGATCCTTAGATAATGGTAGAACTTCATGTAAATGAGAGGACTTTCTTGCTAAATATGTCTAGAGAATCAGGGCCTCTGAGGGGGAAGAGCTTCAGGAAAGCACTGGAGGCAGTACAAACAGGGAATCCTACTCTCAGCTGCCAAAATTGCAAATCTGGAAGTATTATTTGTGACTCAGAATTGCTCATTATCCAGATATTCTTCACATGTGCTGCATATACTCCTAGGGTGGAGGTTTTAAAGTGGGGAGAGGGAGAACTGTACATTTCCTGGGGTTCATTGGAAATAAAAGGTTATTACAGTTTTTATTTGTTACTCTTGAATAGTACATATTTAGCAAAAAGTTAGTCCTGAAAACATTTTAAATGCAAGCAAGATATTAAAAAAAAAAATAAAGGAGAAGGAACAGCTCAAAACAGTGTAGGTCATTGCAGCTGTGTTGGAATCAGAGTGGTTCTGTCATGGACTAATGAAAGATATGTGAATAATTCATTTCATATTTATCTACTTTAAGGTCATGTACAACATTTATTATCATAACATTTGAGTGTCTCACAGTCTCTGTTGTTATCTTCACATTTCCCTTGTCAGATCCTATTATTTCCATTGTACAGCTGAGCAATCAAATCAGCCAGCAACCCAGGAAGGATTTACCCGCTTTTATGCCATTTACAGCACCTAAGTCAGACACTCAGCCTGTGTGAGGAATGCCTGTACTCAGGGGGGAATGTCAGGTCTTGCCAGAAGGTGCCTGAGACATACCTGACTTTTATCAACATACAGCAGGACTCTAAGTGTTATGAGTTGAATGAGATGAAAGTGAATCTCTGGGATTTGCCCAGAGTCTGACAAGATGCTTGAAGCAGGCCATGAAAACATGCAGCCTCCTAGTTCCATATCACTGACCTAGCTGCTTCTGCTAGCTGTTTTCTGAGAAAAGTTTATGTGGTCTTATGAAACTCAGGACAATCTATGCATATTACCAACTTACCCAGATGCCTTTGAGTTGGCACTGATACATGATTAGAAGATAATAAACTACTCTCCAGCCAGGAGAGTGAATGCTGTGATATGTTATGCAGTACAGTCCAGCATCTCACTACAGCTGGAAGTCTATTACTGGCTTGCTTACAGTGTGTCTTTTTAAAGGCAGATAAACTGTAGGCTGCTCAGATTTTATAAACATGTTTTCTTCTTCCCAGCTGAAATAAAAGCTGGCCAAAATTCAGGCTTACAGAGACACCAATTTAAGTCCAAAATGAGTTTTTAAGTTATGTTATTTAAGATTTGCATGCATGTAGTCAGGAGCAGAATTTAGATTGTTATGTTTAATCTAGCTTGACTTCTTTTAATTCTTTCCTGGTGGGAGGATATTAAAGCTTTCAAGAGTCAGTCTTTGTTCCAGTTTGTTGGTGTACCCATGGAGGTTTATAATTTTTATGTTTCATCAAACTGGAACGACAACCACATGCTGTAGGATTTTCCCCCTCATTACACAAACCCTCACTGTGTACTCTGCTGAGCAAATGTATAGATGATCTTGTGTAAGGTGAGTAAACCTTCGTGAGTTTAAGTGTAAAACCCAGCTTGCTTAGATTGATTCAAACCCAACTTTTCCAGTTCATTCATTCTGGCTTCAATATTGCTTGAGAATCCAAAATTCTTATGAGTCTTGAAAGGCTGGACTTCTTCCCCTTACTCCTTGTATTGATGATTTTTGACATATTAAAAATTTTATTTTGAAAATAAAAATACTTTGCATTAATATAGCTCTTAAATTTTTACTGTTATTAGTTTAAGTGACTTGCCCAAGGCAACAGAAGGAACTAGAGACAAGACTGGATTAGACACAAAGTCCTTCTGGCTCATTGACTTAAGCTCACACCTTTAGACAAGGCTTTTCTTTCCAGGATAGTAAAATTCCTCTTTCAGGATTTCTAAGACTCTTTCAGTTTTAGAAAATAAGTCCAGTAGGTAGTCTTCTAAAAACTATGAGTTGTGCTCATTGAGATTTGATTTAGAATTTCCCAGGTGGAGGTAGAGATCAGCATAAATTTTTGCTATCAAGCACTGGTTCTAATTTAATTTGTGTCTTTTTATATTGTCATCTTTTTTTTTCTGTGATGCAGAAAGATGTGATATTAGTATTTGATTAATTCTGCAAAACTTTTGCCATTTTAATTATCATAATTTTTAAGACTGCGTTACTTATTTCTATTCTGAGTTTCTTTTGTCTCCTAATGCAGCCTTTTAGACTAGTATCTGTTTAACTAATGGTTGGTAGTACATTATGGAAATGATTGGATTGATTCTTAATTTTCTTCTGGTTAAGCTGAACAGTTAAACAAGACATCTACACTCCCTCAAGGTAAAGTAAATTTCCAAATTACCTATTCATTCTCAAGGTTCTTTCTGCAATCTTATGTGAAATATCCACCTATTTTCATGATTATGTTCCCTGGAAAATACAGAGTGGGTGGGAGGAAACTGACCAAAGGTGAACTACTCACACAAGAGCCCTATATGTCACTGATGAGAGACAGTCACTTTGAGGACAGAATTTATTTGCAGATTTCAGAAGTCTGCTCTAAATGAATCACACCTAAAAAATGCCCATTTCTCATTCATTACTATAAGGAAACGCATGATGAACAGTTCTATGTAGATGATCTGATTTAGGTGGTATTAATCCTACTTAATATTTCAAAAACTAGGCAGGCTCTTTTCAGCAGAAATAAAACATTTTCCTGGTGGGGATTGCTTTAGTAGGAAATATAAGGGTTAATTTACTATTCTTTGGTGTGGTGGGGAAGTTCAGTCCATGGTTTGTGAGGTGTTTGCGGCCTTGGGGGGTGAGTTCAGTTTGTGGCCCTTCAGTACATTCTCTGGGGCAACTTCAGAATGAATTGCAGGCTGGGCAAGTTTTGCTGGCAGGAAGGCAGCTTGCTCCCCAGTGCCACCTCTTTGGGCAGCCGAGAAGCCATGTAGCCCTTTGGCACAAGTCATCCATCCAGACTTAACCAGGGAGACACAGAATCTGAATGCTGCTGTGTGCGAGTGCCTCCCAGCTCTGCTGCATGCACAGCTGCCCAGCACTAGAAATTCTCGTGTGTACTTGTCTCAGCCTACTTGCTATGCACATGCATGCTTGTCCCAGACATTTGGCAGGTAATGCAGCTATAGTAGTGTTTCTTTTCTCTCATCCTCAAAAGGTATGTAGCCTGTCCAGGCAGATAACTTGGATGCTGTTGTCTATCCCAACAGCTGATTTTCTTCCAAGACCACAGAGTATCTTTTCTAAGTTGTTGCTTACCAAACTGAGCCTTCATCGTCTTTAAATATAGCCTTTGTTCTTCTCATATATGCTTGATTTTTTATTTGTATATATGCATTTTTCTAGCCCACGAAGTACCAAAGAACTCAGAATTTACTTGCATCAGTGATTTCTCTCTTTTCTGTCTTCTATCACAGCTCCAATATTTGCATGGGCTGTAAATTTTAATGGTAAGAATTTTAGTTTAACTTCAGGTTGTGGATAGAAGAAGTTAAAATAGAGAGGAACAAACAACAGGCTGTAGAGCAACTTTAGAAGGAACAGTGATTCTCTGATTACAGCTGTAGGTTAAGGCTTATCAGTCAGGCTATTTTAACCTGTACAGACCACACTTGGAATCATAGAATCATTAAGGCTGGAAAAGACCTGTAAGATATCAACTAAGCACTGTGGTTCACTAGTAAACCTAGCTCTTAGCACCAAGACCACAGATTTTTGAACATTGGCTGGGATGGTGATTTTACCACTTCCCTGGGAAACCTGGTTGTGTCTTTCTGTGAAGAAATTTTTCCTAATATCCAATCAACATCTCCCCTGGTGCAAGTGAGGCCATTTCCTCTTGTCCTATCTCTCCTTAGCTGGGAGAAGAGGCTGACCCCCATCTGGCCACAGCCTCCTTTCAGGCAGCTGTAGAGAGTGATAAGGTCTCCCCTGAGCCTCCTTTTCTCCAGGATAAACACCCCCAGCTCCCTCAGCTGCTCCTCACAGCACTTGTGCCCCAGACCCTGCCCCAGCTCCATTGCCCTTCTCTGCACTCTCTCCAGCCCCTCAGTGCCTTTCCTGCAGTGAGGGCCCAGAGCTGGACCCAGCACTGGAGGTGTGGCCTCAGCAGGGCCCAGCACAGGGGGACAATCCCTGCCCTGGCCCTGCTGGCCACAGCATTGCTGATCCAGGCCAGGATGCCATTGGCCTTCTTGGCCACCTGGGCACAGCCTGGCTCATGTTCAGCTGCTGTCACCAGCACCCCCAGGTCCTTTCCAGCCACTCTGGCCCAGCCTGTGGCACTGCCTGGGGCTGTTGTGACCCAAGGGCAGGACCTGGCACTTGGCCTTGTTGAACCTCACACCACTGGCCTCAGCCCATGATCCAGCCTGCCCAGATCCTCTGCAGAGCCTTCCTGCCCTGCAGCAGATCAGCACTCTCATACAGTCTGGTTTCAGCTGTGAACTGAGGATGCACTCAATCTGCTCATCCAGTTTATTAATAAAGATATTAGACATTAATAAAGATATTAGAACTATCCTAAATACTGAGTCCCAAAGAACACCACTGGTGAGTGGCCACAACTGGATATAACTTCACTCCCCACCACTCTCTGGGCCTGGCCATCCAGGCAGTTTTTACCCCTTGTACAGTGCACCTGTCCAGTCCATGAGAAGCTAATTTCTCCCAGAAAATGCTGTGGGAAATTATATCAGATGTTTTACTGAAGTATGGATAGACAACATTCACAGCCTTTCCCTCATCCACTTTTCCATATTCCATCCCATTCCATATGTGATTCAGGTTGTCACAGAAGGAGATCAGGTTGGTTAGGCAGGACCTGCCTTTCCTAAATTCATAATGGCTAGGCCTGATCCCCTGGTTGTCCTGACATGCCATGTGATGGCACTCATGATGATCTTCTCCATAACTTTTCCCTGCACTGAGACCAGACTGACTGGTTTGAAGTTTCCCAGACCATCCTTCCAAACTGTCTTCCAGATGTACTTGTTTTCTCAATCACAAGTTTATGTAGCAGCCTATCAAACCTCTTTCTGAATGATCACATAGATCTCCTAAGTTTAAAGCAATTGCTTGTGAAGGTAGGCAGACATACAAAATATTCACATTTTCTTAAAATTACATTGATTTGGAAGAAGAAACTGTTCAGTGACTTTTAGAAGACAAATTACCTTTTCTCTTAACAAAGGCCTTAATAGCATCCAATTATAGAAAATACAAAATACTGTAGACTATAGCACAGACAAATCCAGGTAAGGGAACTGCCGGTTGGATTTCCACAGTCTGGCTGGCACAATCATCAAAAAGCAAGGAGTAAAATTGTAATGGTAAACACAACTTTACTTCATCTCTGATAACTTGAGTCCTCTGGTTCATTGAGGTTATATATTTGAATAATATATATAATATATATATATCCCCTTCCTTCTGTACTATTTTACCTTCTGATTGCATTAATAGAGCTGCTGAATACAATTAACATCTAAAACTACTTGGCTAGCCAGACATTACACAAATACTTTTAGTGAGAATCTTAAGTCTTCAGACAAATTTCAGTTCAGACTTGTTCTTCCTAAAATGCCACAAACTGTGTTCCATTACTCTAATTTCCATTAGCTGTAGTGTGACTAAATCAAAATCCTCACACCTTTCAGATAGTGCTAAAACTTTTCTGAATCAGGAAAGTTGAGCAGTGTTCTGTAGGTCTGCCTTCCATCTGACTTGAAAACTGAGCAGGTGACTTGGGGACTTACAGACATCTTTATTATTTTAGAGGTTAAAATCTTTATAAAAATTCTTTCTCATTCTCTTGCCTTCCCTGCTGATGTTGTAGTTGTTCTTTTCATAAGGTCTGTGCCTTTGGAAAAGTTATATCATCTACGTGTAGAAGCATAGCCCTATCATTCCTAATGATATTGGAACTAATCACAGCTATTTCCCGAAAATCTCTGAGCATGATTAAACAAAGCACACTAAGGAATTTTTCATGCAGAATGGGAGACTGTTCAAAGCACTGTCAAAGTAAAGATACTACTTCAAAGAGAACAGATGGGAAATGTATATTTGATTTCCACATGGAATGGAATGAGGAACCGAATGGTTCCTAGACCAGCCCTAAGCTTGGAGGCGGGATCGATAGCACCACACTTCCAGGTATGTCTGTCTGACCCACTTATGGTTCCCCTATCTTTTCTCCATCTGTAGTGAGAGTGCTAAGGAGTCTGGTATTATTTACAATATGTTTGCTACACCTGTCAGAGATTCAATGGAGATTTAATTCCAATACAAGCCAGCACAGGTAGAACGTAAACAGGAGAGAAACATTACAACTGGTTCTTGTTGACAGACAGCCTCCAAGTAAATCTGGTTAGCTGTCCTAACTAAAGCCTGATCCACTCAGAGGAGAAGCTCAGTAGTGATACATTACCAACACATTGTCTAGGGAAGAATGAAAAAGAATGTAGAAAATTCTGACTTTTTTTGGCACTGTGCTCTTTACACCAATGAAAATTACTGGGTATAGAATCATAGAATGATTCGGGTTGGAAGGGACCTTAAAGATTGTCTAGTTCCAAGCCCCCTTTCATTAGCTCAGGTTCCTCAAAGTCCCATCCAGCCGGGTGTTGAACACTTCCACAACTTCTCTGGGCAACCTGTTCCAGTGCCTCATCACTCACAAAGTAGAGAATTTTTTCCCCCATATCTATTCTAAACCCACCCTCTTTCAGTTTAAAGCTATTCCCACTTGAATCAAAAGCTCCCAGAGCAGGAGAGATGGATATAAAGATGATTTAGACTTTTGGTCATTTATATAGTGACAACTCCCTCTCTCCTCTTATTCCTCATTCTCTAATTGTGCTTCCCTGGAGGTTCCACAAGTGTATCCATCACAGTGCTAATTTTGCATCTTTTGGCAGGATCTTGCATGATGCAGTCTACATTCCAGAAAAAGAAAAACACTGGTATTCATAATTGCAATTTTGATGAGCTGTGTGGCAGCTAAAATCATTATGGGTGAAATCTGATCTTTGCTTCCAGACCACAAAAATAACATGTCTACATTTAAGTAGGGAGGGGAACACTGATTCACATAAAATACAGCTTGAATCATACAAGAATGAATGCTTCTTGAAGGCTTACAAAGTTAGGTTAATTATTCGCTTTTAGTGTGCATTTTGATTTCCCACAAGGCTAAGAAAATGTAGAAATACTGTCCTAACCACAATAATACTTGTCTTCACCATGTTTCTAGCCCACAGAAAGGCAAGAGGTCTCCTTGAGAATCCTTATCCCACCAGACTACCAGCCTTGTTTCCAGAGAGTTGAGGGCAGGTAGGTCTGCTTAACTTTCAAAGTTTGCATCTGCATGTCAAAACCAGCTGCAAAATCTGTAGGTTATGTAAATCAGCATAATTCCACCGATTTAAACAGAGATGCATCAACATTCACTAGCTGAGCATCTGGCTCCTCATCCCAGCTATTGTTCCAGACATGTGTGCACTAAATATTTCACTGTATCTTTCTGACATTAATAAAGATTTTCCTCTTACCCTGTCCCTCACTATACTTTCTAAAAAACTCCCTTACATGTGTTTGTACTTTACAGCTATCATTTCTATATAATAGCCATTATTTTAATTTTAACTATCAAGATGTTTCTAAGAGTACATGAGTCATTTACCTGGGTGGAGAGAAGTGTCATATCAGGTTGTGTTATTAATTTTGACACTGATGTACAGCTTTAAGTTATATTTCTGCTATTCTTTCATACTGAAATCTTTTTCTTGCACAATACACAAGTGCTTTCTTAAAACGTTTATAATTTCAGACTAATACAATTATATTTACCAGCTGGCCAAACTTTCAGATAACAAAAAGCAACTTTCCTTTAAAATGTCCTCACAGTTTTGAAACATACTTTTTCTCAGCTGGTCTTACCCCTGTGGAAGACTAACTCATCTCATTTCATACCCTGGTTACAATACTATTTGGAAGGAGTTCAGGAACAGATTCTCATTCTTAAGATTTGTATCCCAGAGCAGCACTCTTACATTAATGTGAAGCATGTGGCTAAATCCCTTGAATGACTCTGAAAACATCAACCACTTTTTTCCCCCCTTCTTTTCCCTCTCTCCTTTCTTTTTTTTTTTTTTGTTTGTTTTGTTTTGTTTTTTTGTTTGTTTCTTTTTTGTGGTTTTTTTTTGGTTTTGTTTTTTTTATGTTTCCTGGCTCAGCTCCTACTGTTAATCAGATTTTTGTCCCTAGTATTCTTTTAGAAAATAAAGAATAATGGGAAATATAGATTTGAAGGAGATTGTTTGATAGCTTTCAGATTCTATTATCCAAATTTCTTTAGACACCCTTAAGAATTTAGTCTCTGCTCAACTCCACAATACAGTTACAATGCTGAGAGGACATGTAAGCAGACTTGGTTAAAGTCACTTCAGCTGGGCTGTCAAGCTTTAATATCCCTCTTTGACTGCAATGTAGGCACACCCACAATGTGGAAGACGAAACAGAAGTAAAGCAGTATGCCCAAGATTACAGAGGAAGCCTGCAGCTGAGCAAGCAAGGAACTCTGGACTTGTGGCTTCAGGACCAGTGCCTTCTCTTCCCTTCCAAGAATTTGTAGGAAGTGTTCTACCTTCCAAATCTCAGGCATAATGGGATTTGTAATTTTGGAATTTATGATATATTTTGTTTTGATTCCTCTCACATTCTCCCCCTTGTTTTTTTTATCATATGAAATGTTTGTGGATATTATCTGCCAACTTCTCTTACTGTAAACTAGGGATGTAGAATGCCTGCATATTTTTTCCTGTACTTTAAAAATTATATACATAGTTAAGACTGAAAACTTTTCTTGCTGTTTTTTATATTTTCTAGGCCCGAGGCATCCTGTAATACTGTAGTTTAGCTAGTAAATAATAATTTCCTTCATTTTCCACCATGAATAGTAAGTTAGAACCAGTGCTATCGTCAATTTAAAAAAAAGTGATAAAAATAAAACAATCTATAGTGGTTCTTAGGGCTAATAGGAAAAAGTAGTAAGGAGTTCTCCTCAGAGATTGTTCGAGAGTGATGTAATTTTGCTGGTACTCAGACATCATGGGAAAGAAAACCTTGGAAATACTTAAATATAAAGCTCCAGTTGATTTTAGGAGAGATTGCACATTAGGGTGGAATTTGGCCTTTCTAATTCGCAGTGGTCTTATGATCAGACTCAGGCTTATTTCAGGTCCAGCTATATATGCTCCCTTCCCAAAGGCTCACTGCCATGATCCTTTCCAGGACTGCACAGGAGGGGCATTTATAATGCAAAGTGAGGCACTGTGGCATAGTTTATTCCCAGTTCTGCCATTGTCTACCTGAATGACCTCAAACAAGTAATTTTGCCTCCTGAGTTTTTCCATCTGTACAGCACTTTTAGATCTGCAGAGGAAATATGCTATATAAAAGTATGGAATTATTATGGACATGGTTTAATGAAGTTATTTGTTTGCAATCTGTTGCTTGTACCAGATAGTATGTTTATATTGCCTCTTTACACTTGACAGCATCATTTTCAGTCTCATCAGTAGTAAGAACAGGGAGAACGTGACTATGAAGATGAGTCATTTGATCCTCTAGGATACAGAAATTATATCAATTATGCCTGATAATCCTTATACCTGTCTCAGCCTTCTGGGAAAGAAAACTCTTGTTTTGGTTGGTCTTTTCTTAAGCAGTGGGAATTTCCCAAGTAATGTTATTTAAATACCATCTCTAAATATCCATGCTAGTTCCCAAGACTGCCATTTGTTCTGAGGGTACAAACAGCACAGCACATGCATTTCTCTGGATCAAAGCAAGGAAATGCCTAAGGGTTTAGTTTACTGGCAATACTTAGGTGGTTCTGATTCTCCACTTTCCTTGTACTTGCAGTAGACAGACTACCTGGAAGACCACAGGATGTGGAAATACACAATGCAGAGTGATGTTATTGCCATGCAACCGCTGTTCTTGTTACTTTTATTTAGGGATGCTGGGCAGGCAGAGATTTCAAGGGCAAAGTTTCATCCATTCACCTTCTATCCAGCAAACTCACAGAGTAGCCAGCAATAGCAGACCATTGAGACTCCACTGGCCAACAGAACTTACTCAGAAAAAGAAAGGGTGTGTGGCTCAGCAAAAAATAAGGCCTTCATAAAATTATTTTATTTGGATCCTTGCCTACAAAATCTCAAAAATAGTTTATATTCCCAGATGCCCCTTTGGTCACTAAGACAATATCCAATCTTGTTTAAAGTTGTTCTCACTAGAAGAATATTTTTTCTCTCATCTCACAGAGGACCATTTCACAACCTGATACACCTCATTCTCACATTCATCTGCCTTTCATTTCCTTAGTATTTTCATTCTCCTAAAATAATTCTGTTCTTATCACACACCTTTTAAATATGTATCCATGTGGTCCTTTTTTCCCCAGTTATGATAATATTATATGATAATAATATATATATCCATATATTAAAATAAATTCTATTCTCCCCTACTTTTATTTCATTGTTCCCTCAATCCTCTCCCACACATTGATTTTTATTTAGGACATAAGCTCCTAAAGTGTAGTGGAGCATTGTGAAAAGGACTTTGGCCTTCCTGCCCCCTGAGGATGTAACCCTTACCTTTGCAATTCACAGCTGCAATACCCTTTGGATGTTATGTCATGTTCCTAATGCATTTCTCACTTTCTGTGCACTCTCACCTCTGGACTTCTTTGAAATTAGTGTTTTCCAAATTCCTCCATTCATCTGAATGTGCTTTATCTTAAATTCATTTGCCTCATTAAAGACTAACACTTTATTTGTTTGCTCTTGTTCCTTTCTCAACACTCCTTGGATCTGTTACTGCTGTTTTATATCTTCAATATTTGAAACACTTACTTTAATACTATTTGGGCTTATATAGGAGTTCCATTAGACAGAACTGATCATAAAGACCAAAAAAAATTCAGGTGATAGACTGTAATGAAATGAAAAATCTTAATTATGTTATCTTTGATGAAATCTGAAATTTTGCAAAACTCATGCTACAAAAATCAGGAGGTTGTTTCTTCTCACTACAGACAGGAAGACTGATATTCAAACCAAATCCTCTGTGAAAATGGTTTGAAGAAGTATTTTCCTGATGAATGCTTTCTGATTAGGGCGTGGTTTTGTGAACATGCAGCTCTTGTTAATCTCTTTGGGACACTTCTCAAGCTAAAAGCAGTATGGTCAGACAGTTGATATGTCAATTACATTCATATTGAGAGATTTTAGCTTCTGGATATTTCCAACATATCCAAAACTAAGGAACAGTTGAGAAGTCTTTGTTAAAAAGGTTTGGAGAAAAGATCACATTGCATGCAGCAGCTGTTTGCGTGGATTACCTAGTCTAGCCGTTCTGTCAAGGCTAAAAAAAAATACTGTCTGAACTGCAGGGAGAAAACAAGTCACTGAAATATCAGTGAAGTAAGGGCATGTTACAAGCAGAATGGCTGGACTTCCTCTGTCAAGCTCCAGCTTGGGCAAGTAAGTAGGACAATTCTAAACAAAGACCTTGTTTGGCTGTCCCATTTACAGGCATTTTTGGAATGAACAAGCTGAAATGGTAATTTTCTAGCTCTGTTGTAGAGCCTTCAGACATGTGTTGATTTTCACTGTGTATTTAAAACAAATCATACAAATCTATACACAAATCTTGGGGTTTCATTTTTTTACAATGCTGGATTTGGCTTTGCTGGTCTCTCTGTGGCCCTTCCCTTCCCTTCCCTTCCCTTCCCTTCCCTTCCCTTCCCTTCCCTTCCCTTCCCTTCCCTTCCCTTCCCTTCCCTTCCCTTCCCTTCCCTTCCCTTCCCTTCCCTTCCCTTCTCTTCCTATGCATGTTTATCCTGGAAGTCCTCTGCACCCTGGTTACTCTATTGCAAAATAGAAAATTTTGGCTTTTTTTAAATCTCTTTCTAGCATCCTGGTTTCCATTTCTAAGTGCTGGCTTTTCTTATTTTAATGAAAAAAACATTAAAACTGATCACAGGATTTCTGCAACGGATCTAGACCCTCTACTGTAATGAGCTGAAGATATGACAATGACAAAACAATAATTAAAATATGCCGAGTGACAGTGTCTTGAACCTAGAGGGTATATAGTGAAGCATGTGGGAAAATATTCTCTTTTATAGATGTTAATTGGTCAGAAATACAGTAAGCAAAATTAATACCCTCTAAAAAGGCTTAAATTCAGAATATTTTTGAGTTCTTGTTTCAGGCTGGGATTTTTCATTTTTTTTAGTTAGTTGGTTTTGCTTCTTGGTTTATTTGTTTGGGTTTCTTTTGTTTTGGTTTTGGGGTTTTCATTTTTGGGTTTTTTGTGTTTGTTTGTTTGTTTGTTTTGTTTTTCATTTCCATATGGAAGTTCACATATCACTGGTTTCAAACCCTCTTTACTGAGATAATGAAGAGGGCGTGGCTCCCCATGTCCATCAATGCTACTCCTAAGCCTGCTGAAGGAAATGAAACAACCCAAGATGTTCTTCCTTCATCAGAACGTGACTATGTGATACATTGACAGGACACATAAAGCTGATGTGCCTCTATGGTTGTCATGGTCTGAATCTAATTAGTCTTGAACCCCTGAAATGGAAACAATTATATCAGCTCTATCAGGATTTTAGTCAGAAGGAGGAGAAGGCATGGAATCACTTGTATTTTGCAAGGTTTTGTATAGAAAAATCCATTAGTATTTTCTACCAGCCACTTTTTGGATCTGAATCATCTGCAGAGCTCTAAAAATCTAAAAGAGGCTGAAGCCCCAGAAGAAGCAGCAAGGACACTGCCTTTTGACTTGTGCAGGAACAGGAGCCAAGGGCTTCAGTCTTCCATCTCTATATATGAAGAAGAGTGATTTATCCTGCCTGTCTCATGTGTGTGCAGTTAATATATGCAAAGGTTTGTCAGGTTTAGACCAGCCCTTAAGCTTTCTGGGGTTGCAGTCTGCTGGAGATTTCCCAGTGGACATTCAAACCCTTCGGAAAAATATCCTTTACTAGGTTTTCAAGTCACCTAACATAAGGCTTATTTTTCATATCTGCCTTTTGTTGACCTCTCCATCCCAAAACTCTGGAGGCAACAGTATGAGCATGACTGGATGCAGAAAAATAAATTAATTCCCACACTGACTGTATCTGATTTTAGGTACTGGCCCAATGTTGCCAGGTTGAGCTGACACATTTTTTCCCTCTTGTATTAGCCTCAGCATTGTATTCATAAAATGTCATATGCCAAGGAAAAAAAAAAAAGTAAATTTCAGGCACTGATGAGTTGGTTGTAAAAAATCAGTTACTTTCTTAGAGATGCATTTTTATCAACTCCCTTCCTGGGGTATTTGGGGCACAGGTCACTGATGTTTCACTAGAACTGTTAGGACATGAATACATTTCCCTCTTATTGTTCATTACAAGATAACATAACTCTAAATTGGGCTGGTGATTCACCTCCCCCTGAGGGACTGCAGTTATAAGAGAGTTAATTATTCACCTTCCAGTCATGGAAAGATTCCATGCAGCTGTTGGTATTGGTCTGTCTTTTCTTCACCCAACCACACCTACTGAACATCAAGGAACTTAGGGGGGGAAGGGGTTGGGGTTCTTTTTTCCTTTTTTTTTTTTTTCTTTCCTAATTGACCAGGCAAGATTCTCATCTGTGTGTGACTCAATAGCTTGACTATGAACTCAGGTTTCATGAATGTGGAGAAATCTCACTGAACTTTCACTTACCTCCCTGAACTTATGCTCCCTCTCTCTGTTTTAAAAGAAACCAAACAAAACAAAACATATTTTGCACTGGATGTGACTAACATTCCCTGATCTAATCTGGTCTGCAGTTCACATTTTGAGTAAGAGATGTATGCAATATTAAGCTCCACTCAACAGGACTTAACTCCAGCTCTGTAAAGTTATGCATTGTCGCTCCTCCATTTTCCCCTCTAGCTGGCTGCTTTACAACTCATCAAGTCATTAGTAGGACCCCTCTGCACCTGTGTTTTAATTTAATTTGCATTACACAGCCAACTGTCCCTCCTGAGCCCTTGTTCAAAGATACAGCACCCCTCCTTTCTGCTTTGGGTTTCTAATAGCACCATACCAGTCCCAACACAGGTAACCATCTCCCTACAAGCACACGTGCACACACACACACATGAGCTCTACATTATTTTGTTCTTCCTATTACTATCCTTGTCAGCTGTGTCTGCTTTCACTCAGCACTTAACTCTTTCCCCATCGGCAGCAAACCTAATGATCATTTAATGGCAAGTGCAGAAACAGTCCTGGGAGCAGAGGTCAGAATCTGTAACATTCTCCTAGGCACCAGGCGGCAGAAACATGCTTTCTCTTGTGCTCTGCATCCTTGGCTGACTTGGTCTGAGACCTTTTCTCAGTCTGCTTAGTGGCTGCAGCTTTTCAAAGACAATCTTTCCTTCAAAGTGATTTTTGGTTTAAATCAAGCAGCCAAAGTATTGTCAAATACAGTGGCCATCGCCAGACTCTTGAGAGACTGAATGAAAGCACTTGTCTAGGAGAAAGAGTTTTGGGGAGGATGGCTGCAGCATGAATACGGGTGTCCCAGTCCTATTGTCTCCTGCTGGCAAGCTTCACTCACCTCAGTGTACAATCCTCTGTAAACCTCGTTTCGGGAAGTTTGGCTTTCCCCTGATCTTTACAGGCTGTTTGATGTGTCTCCTTGACGTGGTGCAGTGAGACAGGCACGTACACACTTGGTGTCTCCTGCCTGGGCTGTGTCTGGCCCCCATGTCTCAGCTGTGCCTGTTCCCTGGAACAAAACCTGTCTGGGCTGTATTCCCACATGAGATATAAACCAAGCATAAAAAAGGAAGCTTAAAGTGTTTGTTGGAGTAGGACAATAGCACAGTGAGATTTAAACAGAGAGGGAATTGATATGAAGTCTGACTGTAGCAGAATATTAGATACTTCCCTGGGAGTTATACTCAAGATGTAACTCCCAAATCAAGAAGAGAAGATTTAAAAATCACTCTTTTGTATTAGTATCACAGACCACTGCTAAATTAACTGTATTAATAGTTAAGTGAGCCAGAAAGTCTTGCTTCTGGCTGCCTTTTGTGCCAGAACTAGTCCCATCTGTGTGCTTTGAATGTATCTGTCTGCTGGGCCCTGCATAAGGGCAGGAAGGGAGAACATTTTTAATGCTGGGTTGAAGCAGGTAGCTTAAGCTTATTACAAGTTTTACAGCAAAACACAGCCCTGCTAGTGTGTGATTAAGCACCTGCCCTGGGATTTTGAAAATTAGCTTGATACCTGCGTATTGTACTTGAGAGTCTAACTTGTTGAGAAAATACCAAAGTACTTACTGTTTTTAAAATTGATTATTTAAAGTTAGATTTTCAAAGGTATTTTTATCTCTGAGAAATGAAAAGATCTTTCATGAGTTGGGATTAAGTGATCTGAAAACTCTAGCATTGTATGAATCACTTAAAATGGTTTATTGTCACAGAGTATTTTGTATTGGTAGATTTTTTGTTAAATAGTGTTTCTAAGTGATGCTAGTTCCACAGGAGTACTAGTATTGCCTTTACACAGGCCTACATGTGGCTTTTCACCATTCTGGTTTTATTAGTTTTATTTCTTTCTACTAGCTTCTGTTTATAGTTCCAGTGTAACCTGTGAGGAGAAGCTGACTGTTAAATACTTATGGGCACTTCACTGTAGAACCCTTGTAAAATCGTGTTCTCTCAAGACATTGTAAAACACTGCCTGGCAGCTCCCTACTCTGGTAACACAGAGTATAATAACCATAGAGGGAGGGCATCATGAATTAATTCTCATGAAAATGTGTCCAGAGAATATAATATCAAAGTTGCCATAAAAAATGTTCACACTTAGCCTCAGTATCTAGTTTTCCATTTCATGTATATAGATAGTATTTTTTTCTAGGCAAATAGAATTTTTTTTAATGGAATATATGGTCTGCTAGGAAATTCAAGTATAAATAACTGTCTGGGTCTTCATCATTATTACACTTCCATTGGAAGGTTCAAACTCCAGAAAAAAGCACATATAAATGGAAAGAAAAATTGAAACTTTCTGCTCCAAATGAACTTTCAGCTCTAAATAATTCTAGGCCATATATTTTCATCATCTGTATCAGGCTGAGGATCTGATTTATCAAAATACTTCAGCTCTTGACCATCTTTAACTTTGTGACTGATACTATTGACTCCTAAGGAGCTTCTCACAGCGACGTACATGTAAATAATGTACATATGTATAAATGTTTATATATATACACCTACTTGCTAAATGTTTGTGCAACACACATATATTTAAACATATGTGTTAATTATATATTAATAAACATTCAGATGCATAATGTATGAGCAGAATTTGAGCCTTAAAAGGGAGATTAATTTTGTGTTCCAAAAGAAAGAGTACTACTTAGAATTAAGGGTATAGAGATCCCCAAATATTTTAGATAAATGGTGGAGGTTCACAGCAAGCACTTCTTGTGCAGCATAACTTTTTTTTTACTACAAGTACTGAATAGGGACCTTATTAAATTTGCCCAGTGATTCTGACTTTTCTGAGCTGCAGTGAGACACAAGTGTTAATATGATAGATTTTACTGTTTAACACGGTTATGGCCATGGTAGAAAATAGCTTGGAAACCATGCATGTAAAAGGTTTCTAAAGCTAGACAGAAAGCTCTTATGACAAAAGTGTAAATGGAGTTTGTGTTACCAGATGTGTATAGAGCTGCTATTATTTGTTCTCTTACATTTCTCCTGCTGTAACAACTTCTGCAAAGTTCCAGTAAAAGGTGAGTCAATTAATGATAACTTAAGAAGGTGGCTGGGAGAGTTAGCAATTTGGTTAATCTTGTTTTTACACTAATGATTGAAAAGTGCATATTGTTTTATAAGAATGCTGTGTATCGCTGCATTTTTCCAGTTCAAACGTTTAGGAGTTGGCTGTGCCCAGTCTGCATTATAAATGTTATTCCCATATAGAACAGGTATCTTTCTTCACCTTTCCGAGTCAGTTCCATGTCAAGAGGGTCCATATATGATTTAGGTGCTCATCCAGAGCTTCTGAGTCACCCACTAGCTGACCTGTGCAAAGATCTTAATCTCAAGAACTGAAATACTGGCCCTTGATTCGAGATCTCGGTCAAACAAATAGGAGTATTTTTTCTAAGATCTTCCCAGAATGCACTGTTTATCAAAAATTAAAACCAAACTGCTTGCTTCAAGGCAGTAAGTGAAAGTCCTAAACAGTGTCAATGTCTTGGCAAGACATCTTCTTTACAGGTAAATGTTACAGCAACTACTAATCAACAAATTCTTCTTCTGGCATTGACTTCTGTCATGTGCCCTTTAATAGCCTCCCCACACAGGATAAGTAAGTGTGGTGCCTTAATTTTTCTGCTTTCTTCTTATGATCAATGGCAGATTTCCTATTAATTGATTGCTAGAGGCCTCCCTACCAGTCAAGAAACAGGTTCTTCACCACAGGCATCCCTCTACAGTGACTCAGTCTTAGACTTTACCTATCACTAATGAAAAATACTATCATAAGTAATATCATAACTATCATAAGTAACAATAACAACACGGTGATAATAACAGGGCTGACAATAATGATAATAGTTATAGAAAAAAGTAGTAACAACAAATAAAAACTGCAGTAAGGAACAATGTACCAGCTCTGAAATAACATTATTGCCAAACCCCCTATAATTTTTTAAAGAAGAAGTTATTTAATTGGAGCTATGCAAGGATTAGAAAAGAACTTGCCATTTGCTGAAAATGAGAATTTATTGAATTCAGCCTACCTGGAAGAAGAAATGGTCAACTTAGAGTGACTTAAGCCCCAGTCAGATGTAGAATAAAAATAGAAAATATTTATTAAGAACTTAAATCTTGTGTTCAATCAGCAAATTTCCTAGTATCTCTCTGTTACCACGCAGCAGTGTGGTTTGTGCCAGGGGTGAGACCATAGTAGTGTCATGGCATGGGGTGGTCACTGCCACCTGAACACAGATGATCCAAGGTAGATCCTTATTGTCAGCCTAAGTAGGTGCAAGGCCAAGCATGAATTGTGACAGACCTAGTAAAAAATTTAGGGAGGTTGTTTCAAAACATGAGTGGGAAGTTTAATGTATCTGTACTCTGAATATTAACAAATACAAACACTGAGTTACATCTTCATTACGATGGCACATTTCCCCTTCACACACGTGCTACGCTATTCCTTTTAATGATTGTTTGGCGAGCATTGGGAAAACCTGGTTTAGATTAGATAGGCTAGTTAAATTGGAGCTGTCACAAGGTCCTTGCACATTACAGGAGATGGCAAGCAGACAAAATTAATTCTTCTTGACTTACAAATAGCACTTTATTGCAGTCACAATGGGGAGGTTGTAAAACATACATATGGAATCAAACATACATTAATCTGGTAAGCCATGAAAGTGTGCTGACACAGATTTAGCTTAGGCCATGCAAACTTGCCTGGGACCTCCTGTGCTTATTTAAGTGGGTAACACATTCTCAAGTTAATGATGCAGTGATTTCACTACTATTGGTTCAAATAGACTGTCAGTCATGCCAGGACATGACAGATTGTGGCTGGGACATACTGCACCCCAGTGACACACAACTGGTATAAAAATGTGGTTATTCTGCCTTTTTTGCTTTTCAACATTGCAACTGAGGAAAGAGTACAGTGTGAAAAAACAAAAAGTTATTGAACATTACAAAACAACATTAGTTTAGAAAGTTTGGAAACTGGGTACACAAAGCACTTTGTAGCCTCACTCATCCTGTCCTCCCCACACCAACCTCTTCTCTTACTTTCTTATACTTACACAAGGTGTTTTTCTGCCTATATTAGTTTTCTTGTTTTTAACCTCAATATATTTGCTGAAATCTGGAAAGTCCCAGTACAGTTGCACATAGTGAACATGACATTTCACAATTCTCTCTGTGCCTGGATACAGAAAACGGGCTATTTCCTGAAAAGTCAGTTTCACTAAACTAAACTGTGTGGGCAACTAAAAAAAACCTTAGATGGAAGGGCTCTCAGTAGTGTGGGTCATACTAAAAGCTTTCTCTTCTGCTTGCTACTGGTGGAAAGTTCCCTCCTTACAAAATACTGGTTTTGTCCTTCTGCTTGGAAAAGGTATAAACCTGAAGGGTAGAAAGGTATAAACCAGAAATATGCTAGCCAGCACATTACTCTTCCATGATGAATTTGGCTTCTGTACACATCTACAAGGCAACTGTGAACCAGGCATATACTGATAGTTTGTAAAATATTTATCACATTTTTAACTGATGTGTTGTCATCAATGATTTCAAAGAGACAATTTTTGAAGAGTGCCATGCTTTGGTTTTCTGGGGCTTGACATAAACGTATTATTCCTAGTCTCCCGAGTTTCTTTTTTTTTTGATGTTTCCTCAAAGGCCAAAAACACCTGTGGATTTGTCTGATGTGAAACTGAACTGGTGAGGAACCTCTGACAACTGCAGAATTTCAGGCTGGAAGAAAAACTGGGCTAAGTGGTGTTTGCAGTCCAGTGCAGGTCAGTGCTCCTTGGCATGCCAGTGGGTGCCAATGCAGTGAGAAACCTTGCACCTTCATTGGTGTGGGTCCTGCTTCATTCAGGCACCAAGAGCTTTTTTCTTCAGGCTACACACTACTTCTTTTACATATAATGCGTGCTTTTGTTTCTTTTCCTTTCCTACTGTTCTGCAAATACCTAATAATGCTGCTCTTCAAGGCCACGGCTGTTACAAAGAGCTGACTTTCTTCCCCCAGAAATGAACCTTGACCTGTGAAAAATTCCCCTGTCCTTCCTTTTGTAATGCAGGTATGGGCACACAACTGCTTGTAGATGAACCTTTGCTTCATTAGTAGGGAATAATAATGAATACAGAAGCAATGCATGCTATTGCATCTAGTCAGTAATCACACTAACCTTAGTATCAGCATAAACAGTCTATATTTTACAGATTTAAGCACTGGGAATGCTTAAAAGAAAAGAATGCTCTACAAAAAAAGAAAAACTTAAATATGATCCAGAATATTTATTTGCCTTTATAATTTTAGAAAAGTAAAAACTTGCTGTATTTCAATTAATTGTCCCTTGACAATGTTTGTAACTAAATGCTAAATTTTCAAATCAGCAGTTTAAATGCATAATAATGGGAAAATAAGAATGAGATCATATGAGTTGTTTGTCCACAATAGACACACGGCATTTGAAGAAGGGTTACACATGGATAGACCATGCTTAACTGAAGCTGGTGGTTTGCTGGATCATGAATTTCTCTTCCTTCCTCATTTGTCCTTATTCTTCTCCAAGCTGCCCTGCTCTGTCCCTAAACCCTTTGGGGACTTTTTTCCATATCTGAGGTGGATGGACTGAGCATAGCAGAAGATCTACATCTGGGAGAAGCCCTCACATGAATGGATGTTCCTTACTCTTCTTGCAATCTAACAGCAAGCAGTTATTTCTAACATTATATATCATAAAGTTTTGATAACTGTTTAAAAGGTTTGTGTTTTTGTGACTTCTGGACAGGAATCTGGCCATGGCCTTCAGATGTAAAGAACCCTTTCTTCCTACTGAATCCACTTTACCCTGAGACTGAAGGTAACCAAGTCTGATAATCCCTGGTAAATGGTACTTTAATTAAAGGAAGAACAAGCCTTAGGCACAGGATACATCTTCTAAGACTATCAATATAATTTCAGAATCCCAACCCATCCCTTTGCAAATTCCTTACAAGGACATTCATGCCTCTGTATTTTGACTAGAAGGCAGTAATTATTTAGGAGTACAGCAGCAACACAGCACTCAACAGATTAAACATCAAATCAAATCAAATAATGCATATCCATGCAAAATTTATGGGTGTATCCAGCTGTCAGGATACCTGCTCATAGACCTTTCTGGAGGACCCAAATGATCAGCATTAAACTGATGAAAATTCCAGTGACAATGTTCAGGACTGCTTTGTAAAACTGACTAAAATGCATAATTCCAAGATGAAATATGACCTTTTTTTTTTTTTTTTTAAATCCCCAGACTATAGCTTGTCTTGGAGCAGAAGTTTACTATACATTTCAAATAGTACAGCAGTAAGAGCAGAGCCATTCTGGTCCTGCAGATGTCAGATGTGAGGACTGAGGCCCGGAGGAGAAGTCAGTTTTGAAAGCAAAAATGGGAGACCCTAAGTCAGAAATACAATTTAATAGGAAAATTAAAATAAGTGCAATAATACAGAAGCACAGGCAGAATCAGAACAACCTGACACTCACCCTGGTTGTTCAGGGCGTAGCAGTCCAATTAAATGGTGGCTGCCATCCTGTTAAAGTGATATATGTGATTCTGTTGAAGCAGTGATTCTGTAGATGTGTTTTATTTTCTTCTGAAATTCCAGTGGTGGTTATGGAGCTCTTGTCCTCTGGGAATTCAGCGGATAAGGCTGCTTGTGATGTTCCGAATCTCAGATTATATCCAGGTAGGAATGCTTGGTTCCTCCCTGTGGGCAGAGCATCTCTCAATGGGATGATGTAATTTTATCAGTCATGCAGTGAGACTCAATGGCCCATTAGCAGAAAATATCCCCTGGAGTTTCAGGAATGAGTATCAGGATGAGTCATGAAGGACGTAAAGAACACTGCCCCACTGGTTTAAACAGCTCATGAAGATGGTGATTGAATACAAACTTTTGGGTACATCTTACATTGTAGCCTAAGACAACAGGCTAGGGGGGCACTTGCAGCTCCTTAGCCTACTCCCTCCTGAAGTTCCAGCCATATCACTCCCAGCCTATGACTACCAGGCTACAAAGCTGATCACAAACAATAGATCTTACTATAAGATATGGATTCTGGTACCACTTGGTGTGTGCTTGGGTCTTTCTATAAATACAGCCACACACAGACCTGTCCAAAAAGCATTTATCATCAAGACACTGGTGATAAGACATAGTAAGGGAAAATTAAGCATCATTAAAGGAAAGGGTAGTGGCAGTATCTTTAACCTGCCACTTTAGTGGGAAGGTGGCATATTTTCAGATTAAGACCCTTACTTTACTTCCTGTTTAAAATAGCTCATTGTATGGACGAGAGATGCCTCATTCCTGCTTTCTTTCTGAAAAAGAAGGCGGGCCATTTCTATTTTGGCAATTCATAACTTCTCAAAAATAGTGACTACCTGCAAAAAAAAAACCAGCATATTGGGCCTTAGATATAAAAACCTGAGGAAACTTGGAAAATAGAAAGAAAGAAAGAAAAATACTTCTGTTTCCTTGTTGCCAATGTGGTCTTGGAGGGGACACTTAATAAAGGTAAACATATAAAATAAAGGATTTCCAACACTCTTCATTGCACAGCCTTTGAACTAAGTGTGTTGAAACTGTCTTGGCAGAGAGAACCAGCTGTAGGATGGGAACATTTATCTGGAAGAAAATACAGGTAAGAACAGTACCAATGTGTGCTTTCAAGGCAGAATTGTTCTTACTCTTTTGTGGCATGTCTGGTTCTGGATGTTTGCCAAGAGATAGAGTCTCTTCTGGACTATCAATAAAGGGATGTAGTGTACTACTTGTAGTTATTCCAAAGGATCGATTTATGATTCCAATAATATTGAGCCCAGTTCTGTTTCCCTGGAAATATAAGAAATTCTTAATAATATTCTGCAGTTGCCATTCTCATTTCCATCAAAATTTCTTTGCCAAACAAAATACAGACTCACAGAGCAATGGAGTTAGTAATGGATGAGAAATCTTTATTGAGAATTGTATAATACGTTCCTTCTTTGAAGCTTTGGCGCAAACCAAAAAAACATACACCTGATTAGGATTTTGGAAGACGGGATGAGAAAATCTCTGGTGATAAAGATGAGATAATTTTTACAAGGTTCCATGAAAGCAAAAATGTGCCTGAGAGATAGCAGGTAAGCAAGACATCCTAAGAAGCAGTTTCGTGGCCTTTTGTTTGTTTTTGCTCATTTGTTGGGGCTTGCTGGTGTTTTTTGTTACTTTGAGGGTGTTTTGTTGTTGTTGTTCTTTTTGTTGTTGTTTTGTTTTGTTTTTAATTGTCACAAATGGAGCCTTTAAATTTGAAAAAAACAGGTCCTCCAAGTTTAATGTGGGAAAGCATTTGTGATGTGTTTTAACTACTGTTTTTATGACAATGACTTAAAGAATGGTAAGTATTCCTTGCTCTGAAAACAAATTATTTGCAGAATTAATTAATTAACTTTTTTTCCCAAAGCAATCTTGTAGAACATAATAAAAATGGGAAACTGGAGTGACATGCTTTAAAGGCTTACAGGCAAACTCCCTCATGCAGAAATATATATTTCCCTGTAATTTTTTGAAACACTAGTTAATTTAGCTATGTGTCTAAGAAACATCTGGCAAGTAGAGTATTTCAATGCACATACCAGGTGAGGAGAGGAAACCCAGGCTACAGACAAGAAACTAGAAAAATACCAAATTTCAAGCTTGAGCAAGGAGTCAGAAAATTAGGGGGCCTTACTTAGTGAGCCTTGACCATGGATGGGAGCTCTGGCCACTTTTCTATAGCAATTAAAAAGTGACATAGGAAGTCAGAAGATGACAGCCAGCTCACCACACAAAGAGATTAGAGCAACCTGTTTTCATTGCTTGGGACCACTGCACCAGCAATGTGCAGGGTGTGATGTGAGCGTGGGTGACAGGTGATGTGCCTACAGACATGGCAGGGGGGCAGAGAGGCGCTTAACAAAAACGTTCTTCTGGTGGCCAAAATATTCCAATGAGACAATCAGAACTTCCTGGTAAGAGTGAAAATATGTCAATGCCAACTTTGTGGGATACTCTTGGCAAGGGACTTGCAATGATTTTGCAGGGGGGAATTAGCAATATGCTTAGCTGCAGTTAATGATTATTTCATATGACCAAAGTGGTACATATGACAATGATTTTGGCAGATGAGACAATTGAAAGTATACGTACTCCATATGATTTTGCGTAAGGAAATCATATAGGATAGAGATAATAATTTGGAGGATCAATATTTTTTTTCTGGTAAACATAAAATTTTTCCCTTATTAAAATTTTCCCCTTAAAATTTTTAGCTTATTGCTTAACACTATGCATTAGAAAAACTCACATGAAGGCATTTAACAGAGAAATACAGGTAGGGCCCCTAAAATACTGCAAAATTTCTTTCACTGAAAGGTCAGTGTCATGTATCACCAGAAAGAAAATATCATCAGAGTAATTTTTAAATTATAGTATTGCTTTAATTTTATATGGTAAGACCACATGCATCTAAAAAAACCCCAGCAGACCAATAACCAACAGAAGGAAACTCAGTGAATAAGAAATTCACAAAATAATCTTCTCAGGGATAAGCAAAACATTAATATTTTATTGACTTTTTTACTAAATAAGCAATCTTTTGTCTTGCTTGCATCTTAGTCAAAGCCAATTTATGGTTGAATACAGCTCTTAAAGAGACTGCTGAGCTGAAATACATCAAGAGAATCTCTGAGGAATGGATGGTTTTGGTCAGCAAAAGAATTGTTTAAGAAACACTTGAATATTCAGATCAGAAAAAGACATGTAGCCATGGACTCATTTGAAAAATTCATAATAAATCCATCTTGCAGTCTCAGACTGCAAGCATCCATCACAATCCAATTAGACAGTCACATCCTTCCAGAGCATAAAGCACCAATTTGGAATAGTGGTCTCTGAGGGTGAAGCATTCTTCTTTCAGGAACTTGTTAGCGCACTTCGTACTGGAAGTGATCAATCTGAACCCAAACTGACAGTGTTTAGATCAAATCATAACCTGTTCCAGGAACATATTCCATCCTAGGAAGGATGTCTGTGAATAAATTCCATCAAATTAAAGACTGCAGAATGTAATTGTTCATGCATGACTGTACACATTGCTTAAAAATGAAGGTTATTGGTAGCTAATAAATGCCTGAAAGCAGTTTGAAAGCATTCAGACTGAGATAAATGGTTTCCAAGGTTTCTTTGATTTAACTGCCCACATAATTTTTATTGTAATTAAATTTAATTAATTTTGCAAGTGTTAAAATTGAATATTTCTCATACTCTACCTTTGAAAGATACTTCATATTCTTATCATTATTTTTCTTCTTAAAAACAACCAAAAGTCATTTATCATAGGACTAGTCCAGGATTACACCTGGACTTCACTCACAAGCCTTGAGTGAAGGTTGTCTGGTGGCTGATGTGGTAAGAAAACATATGTAGTCCTCAACAGGCAAGCTTGAAGACAAACAGTCCTTGCAAAGGTGGAGTAACTTACTTAGTCTTTTATTTTCCTTTCCTCCTGTTGGACTTGGGCTCCACATCCCCATTAATCACCTCTGCCTAGCTGTCTCTTTGGTGCAGAATCTCCTTCCTTGTGGCTTGGACCTCCTGAACTCACACTTTGTTTCTACTGCTTTAGATTACACAGTGACTGCTAGTAAGTCAGTGTGGAATGAAGCCGTTATTAGAAAGAGATGCTCTTTCTAATTGTATTGCTCCAGCAAGTGACTAAAAACAGACATTTAAATGTGCAACAGATGAATGAATGTGTCTTGGGATAAATATCTTATGAACTGGAAATCATCATCCTGTCCTATCCAAACAAAATTTCTGTGTGCTTATGTGGTGAACTCCTGTGGTTTGTGGGCAGCTGATTTGGTAGGAGTTATGAAAAGCTCACAAAGTTAGTATTTAATCTTCATTGCCTCACAGCCTTTATACAGATGTTCATTCTTACGTGTTGCATGGATATGTGACCAATGTACATGCAGCATTTGAGACCAAATGTCTTTGCAAATATTAGGCAATGAAAATTATATTTTGAAAATGGTAGACACCTTACAAATGTTAAATGGAAAATTAACACTGAATTGCAAAGATCACCGAGAATGTAAAATAAAAAACAGGCAGATTTTTTTGTTGTTGTTTTTTTAATATTCCTGTATTCTGGAATCGGAGATACTTTACTTTTTGAAATATTAATGTTTTGTCAATTTTGTTTCAAATTAGCTAGCTGAAGTTGCTGGTCTCCATATACCTTTTGAGATACTGTCTCTGCTGTATATACATGTTGAGTTCCTATTGCAACTTCGCTGATGTATAGGGAAAAATTGCCTCTAATAAACTTTTCATGGCTTCTAGATACTTACAACAAAGCGGCATCTAATTAGATTATTAAAAGCTCCAAAGTCAGTTTAGGATCTAACTCCTGCTAGATACTGAGCCCCAATAGGCTGCACATCAATTTTATGGTGTGTGCCATTCCCTCTGATTTAGCATGCCTGTGCTCCTAGGGACACAAGGCTTAGCCAGCCTTTGGGAACATTACCAATGTGGGGCTGAGAGTCAAATAAATACTCTGTTCAGTTCTCTGCCCTGCAGCCAGCTTCATCATGTACTTCCATACATTGTGAAATTCAGTTCATCATTGCCAGTGAAACTTTTTCACATGCCCAAAAGGAAGGAAGAGAAAGTAGCAAAGAAAATACAGTATGTAATTATTGTATTTATTTAACACTAAGCACAGATTCCTTTTAGTCTACACTGCATTAATAAGAAATTATAGTATAGCTATCAAGTTGCAGAATGATACTGTAATGATTCCACTTTCCAAAATAAATGAGAGAACTTATTAACTAGCTTTTCCTTTGTCCTACAAAATATACTTTGAGCTGTTTCACATGTTCTTCAATTAATGAAATTTTGGATCTTATCTCTTTGTTAGAGTGATTCATGCTCAATATTTTGAATAAATTCTAAGAAATTAATGCTTCTCTGGTACTTTGTTGTGAGACAAGGTATCAACCACAGTTGCATCATATTAGTGATTCATTAGTCAGACTTCTGATGCTGAAGCCAATCTCGTGACATTTGTATGGAAAACTTCTGTTCTTTGTTGGTACAGTAGCTCAAACAGTTCAGTACTCTCCAGTTTTCATTTAACATAACATTAGTGACTCATTTGTTTTTTCAGTTTGAAGTCTGTTTGTCAGGGATTTTTGAATAGTATTCTTCTCCCTAGTAATTCAGTGTCTCTAAATTGCCTTCTGTCTTTCCAGGCAGTGGTTGTGATATTTTAGCATGACTGTCCTATGTCATGTTGGAAGGAAATCCATCATTTACCAGTGTGTTTCCAATGCCTGGAAAGGGGTTCCTTGGAGTAGCATTTTGACTACAGTACTAAAATGTAGAAACTGTAATGACACCCAAGACAGGCCAGGGAGTCACAAAGATGATTGTGGTGGTTTGACAGGAAATGTGTTTTTTGGGATGCTGTGTTTTGGGCCAATGGATATTCAGGCTTTAATATTGGCATTTAACCTGGCCATTTAGGACATGGACACGCCTCTGAGAACACGGGGTTAAAAGCAGAGCTCTCCCCTGGGTGGGTCCTCTTGGGTTTCCGGCGGGAAAGAGTTCGGGTCTCTACCCCGGCCCAGCTGCTGGCTGGGCAGGGGGAGGGGAAAGCCATGAGGCCGGGAGAGGTAGGCCTGAGCCCGGGGGTGGAAGGGTGGAAGAGAGAGAAAGAGACACCGGGAGCCATCGGGCAGCCCCCCCGAGAGACACAGAGAGAGAGAGAGAGAGAGAGAGAAAGAGAGAGAGAGAGAGAGAAAGAGAGCCGCTGCCTGGGACTGTGACCTTGAGACTGGATAAACATGGGCCTGTGCCGGCAGCACGGCTGGGAAGGAGATGAAGGGGGGGTGCAGCCGGCCACTTGTAGGAGCTTTTAACCCCTTTTTGGAGAATGAGAACTTTACAGATCATTGACCTCTCCTGGAAGATAGAGTGGAAGATGAGGAAGGAAATGTGCAAGTGTGAGAGAGGTCTGGGCGAGCGAGAGATAGTAGAAGAGTAGAGAAGAATCCTAGTGGAAAGAGATGATGGAGTGGCTTTTGCTGGACTCTTTTTGTATAGCCATGGACAGACCCATGTTACTTGTGATACAGAGGCTGCCTCCAGGGGGAGGCAATGCCTCAGAACCAAGAGGGTTCAGTGTTGGTGCCCCTCGGCCCCAGGGGGTGAAAAAATATGGGGGGGACAGGTGTCCCAAAGGAGAGATTGTGGGGACAGGTGTCCCAAAGGAGAGACTGTGCCTTTTTTGGATCAGGACAGAGCATCCTTAAAAAAAGACAACCCTAGAAGCAGCTCTGGTCCGTGTTCAGTGGTGAGAGCACTGGACATGAAAAGGAAGAGGTCACGATGGCAGATGTACTCCAGGCGGTGCCACGAGTGACACGGAAACACACGAGGCTTCAGCTGTGTTTCCAGGGGAAGCCCATGGTACAAGAAGGACTCCTCTCCTCTTGATGAACTGAGGATTGATTGTCTAAAAGGTGGTGCTGGACCAAGAGTTGGTGATTTGAGGAATAAATGTATTGTGTTGGAAATTTGGTGGGGGGAGGAGGAAATGCATTTGTGAGGTTTTCATTTTTCCTGTGTGTGTGTTCCTTTTTATTTGTAGTTGTAGAGTAGTTAATAAAGTTCTGTTTTCTTTTCTTCCCTAAGTAGGAGCCTGCTTTGCTTATTCCTGGTCACATCTCACAGCAGCTACCAGGGAGAGGGTATCTTCATGGGGGCACTGACATTGTGCCAGTGTCAAACCATGACAATGATAAAAAGATGCAAGTTTCTAACATTCAGAGCTTTTTTTTGGTTCAGTCTTAACTCTGGCAGCATGAAGGTGCTTCTTTGTGCAGAACAGAGGAAGAGAGAGACACATCAACACAAATGCAATGAAAGAGAGGGGGCATAAAAGGTATAAAAGGAATCAGAGAAGGATGTAAGGATGACGTGGATGAGTAGCTTTAGATTAAACGCATCAGAAGTACTAAATGCAGTCAATAGCAGCTTATGGTAATCCATACAGAAACCTGTGATTTAAAAATTGGGTTTTAATAATCCAGACTTCCTACAGGTGTATAATCTAGCTGCTCTGATAAACAATTCCGGCGAGGTGGCAGCAACTGATGAGAAGCCTGAGGTACTCAACAACTTTTTTCTTCAGTCTTCAATGGCAACCTCTCTTTCCACGCCTCTTGAGTGGCTGGGTGGCAAGACAGGGACTGGGGGAGTCAAGTGTTTCCCACTGCTGGTGAAAATCAGGTCCATGACCACCTGAGGAACCTGAACATACAAAAGTCTCTGGGAACTGATGAGGTGCATCCCAGAGTCCTGAGTGAATCAGCTGATGTAGTTGCCAAGACACTCTCCATGATATTTGCAAAGTCATGGCAGTCAGATGAGACTAAAAAGGGAAATATTTCATTCATGTATTAAAAGGGTAGAAAGGAGTACCCTGGGAACTACAGACCTGTCAGCCCTACCCCTCTGCTGGGAAGACCATAAACAGATCCTCCCAGAAGCTGTGCTAAGGCACATCAAGGACAGGAAAGTGATTTGGAACAGTCAGCACATCTTCACCAAGGGCAAGTCCTGCCTGGCCAATCAGGTAGCCTTCCGTGGTGGAGTGATCACATTGGTGGACAAGGGAAGGATTACAGATATCATTTATCTGGACTCTGTAAAGCCTTTGACATGGTTCCCCCCAGACATCCTTCTCTCTAAACTGGAGAGAGATGGATTTGAGGAGTGGACTATTATGTGGAAAAGAAAATGGTTGTACAGTCCCATCCAGAGGGTCATAGTGAATGGCTCAGAGTCCCAATGGACATCAGTGACAAGTCATGTCTCTCAGGGTCCCTACTGGGACCAGCGTTATTAACTATCTTCATCAATGACATAGACAAAGGGCATCCTCAAGCAAGTTTGCAGATGACCCCAAGCGGAGTGCTGCTGTGGACACACCTCAAGGTTGGGATGCCATCCAGAGGGACCTGGACAAGCAGGAGAAGTTGACCCTTGGGAATCTCATGAGGTTTAACAAGAACAAAGCCCAAGATGCTGCAGGTGTGTCAAGGCAACCCTGGTATCAGCACAGCCTGGAGATGAACAAAACAAGAGCAACCCTGCCCAGAAGGACTTGAGGGTGATGGGTGAGAGGTTGGACATGGCCCAGCCACGGTACTCACAGTCCAGAGAGCCAAACGTGTCCTGGGCTGCATCCAGAGCCCCTCTGCTCTGCTCTGGTGAGACCCACCTGAAGCACTGCACCCAGAGCTGGAGCACCCAACATAAGAAGGACAGGGATTAGTTGAAGTGAGTCCAGAGGAGGCCACAGAGATGATCAGAGGGATGGAACACCTCTCCTGAGAGGAAGGGCTGAGAGAGTTTGGATTGTTCAGCCTGGAAAGGAGAAGGCTTTGAGGTAACTTAATTGCAGCCTTGCAGTACCTGAAGGGAGCCTACAAGACATGTGGAGAGAGAATACCTTCAAGGGAATGTACAGATAAGGACAAGGGTGAATGGTCTTAAGCTGATGGAGGGTAGGTTTAGATTAGATATTAAGAAGAAATTCTTTACAGGGAGTCACTGGAACAGGCTGTTCAGGAGCTGTGGATGCCCCATTCCTGGAAGTGCTCAAGACAGGTCAAATGGGCTTTGAGTAACTCAATTTACTAAGAGGTTCCCTGTCCAAGGCAGAGGGGTGAAACTGGATGATTAATATCCCTCCCAATGCAAAATACTTTGTGATTCTATGAGAGTCAGAAGTTCCAGGTGCCAACAGCTGCAGTGCGATAGCTAATGCAAAGTATTTAATTTTGATTCCTCCTAAGACCAGAAAGGAGAAAGGTCCAATACAAGAAGGGTGTCAGGCCCCCATGTGGGTTATTTATTTTGTTTTGGTTAGATGTTGTTCTGATTTGAGTTTTTCAACAGAAGTCTTGGAAGGTATCATGTCAGTATTTACACTATCATTCAGGATGGACTATTAATTTTGTTCTGACTGACACAAAGGTTCAATAATTCAAAGGCTATTGTGAAAAACTGAAATGGAAAAACTCGTAACAAACTGAGAAAAATGGAAAATAAGCAGATTTGTCTTTCAAAGTTTTCTGGACATGGAACCCATAAACGTAGAAACTTAGATGCAGTTCTTGTGCTTTCTCTGGCATTATATAAAACATAACACCAAATCTATTTTATATTGTACAGTTCATCCAAAATATACCCTAAAGCAAGTAATAAAATGGAATGCACTTAGACACACCCAATTACACTATAAAACCAGAATGCTATACAGCAATTAATCCAAGGTAATTCATAAATCTAAGCAAAACCACTGAGAATAAAGTAAATTAAACATGATAATTTTGAGTTGGCATTTAAAATACAGTAAAAATAAAATATAAAACTCTAGGGGTACATTTTGAAAACTCATCCTTCTGACTTGCACCTGTAAGTTACAAAACCAAATTGCTTTAGTAAATGCAAGATTTTGCTAAAATAAGTTATGTCACAAACATGTTTCCTTTGAGTGCTTGCCTACTATACTGTGCTGACATGTCCAATACGTAGATCAGCAAATAGCAAACATGGCAGGGGCTTTCTCTTTTACTAATTCTTGCCAGGAGCAGATGTCCCTTTTTGACATTTGCCAACCTGCATGTTCCTGCAAATCGGAGACATCTGAAATCCAGAGATCTGTGTGTTTGGGCCAAAGTCCATTGGAGTCAATGAACCTCTAACCATGGACTTTTACACGCACCAGATCAAACAAGAGGTTACCTAAATGGCAAGAGCAACTCACTTCAGGACCAGTGTTGCAGCCAGCAATGGTGAAAGTTTCAAAACATTCCCAAACACTAGAACATGGACAGAGGAGTCCTGGGCATGAACCTGACTTGTCCAGCCTGTGCCCTCGAGAGCAATTCTGAGGTAATACACATTAGGAGTTCAGTGATCCAGAGACTGCTTCCAATAGACAGTTTTCATGCAGCCAACATGTTCTGGAGGCAAAGGCATATTCTTGAGCCATGTGGTGCCAGCTGGATTTAGTTTGTTCCTGGAAACTCCCGGCCACAAGTGTAGATGGAATTGCTGTAGGTCAAAGAGTGACTCTCACAGAGGGTTTCATTAGGTGGCCATGGCCCAAACCTTGCTGAAGACTGCATCTCATGTGACAAGTGTCTCAGGAATCCTGGCTAGAAAATAGAGTAGAACTTAAAATGGGAATACTATCCCTCTCAGTGCAAAAGGTACAATAAAACCAGTATATTAAGAAGCTGAGACAAGTAACACTGAAGTGTGTAGCCTACTTGAACAACAAGGGTTATTGTATATCTTCTTGTAAAGGATGGGAAAAATTAACATATAATAATTTCTTGGTTCATAATCCGGCATGCAAAGATAAGAAAGTATGGAAAGTGTGTGGTGAGTGGGAACAGCTGATAATCACATGCCAATTAAAAAACAGGGGAGGTCAGTAGCACTGAATTGGCTTCATTTGCACAGAAAGAATCATTTGATAGAAGTGAGTTGAATGCAGTGATCAAGCTTACTTGCTGCAAAAAGCTTGCGGTAGTAGGCCCATAGCAATGCACAAAATCTCCATTTGGTGTATGTATGAACCACATAAAGCAATCCTTAAGCACAACCCTTAATAACTCTTAATATTATCTCTGTTGCCTTGGTTTGTGAGGATAAACTAACCTCTTGATCACTGTAAGCAAGCCGTAACACAAGCAGATGAACACAGTGATTTAAGTAGTAGCTACAGAAACCTTTGTGAGAGACCACTGTGCTCAGCTCCACTGGAGCAAACACGTTGCTTGCTGTAACCCCTTGGTTGGAGACAGCTCTCCTGCAGTGTCCTGGGTGTCATGGGCTGACACCATCAGACCCTGCTGAGTTTTGCAAGGGTAAAGCCAGTGCTACCACACACTGTGGGCTCTACAAGTGCTTTTGGAGAATAGTGAGACCAATATGGCAAATGCTGGAACTTGATCACTTAAATGGAATTTAGAGAGTTCAGTGCTTCAACATGTGATGGTAAGGTCTGGCTGGGTGTGGCTGATACACAAGGAGCTCAGATACAGACTCAGACTTACCAGATTAGATGTTGAAGGCAAACGTTTCACGATTCCTCCTATTTAGCTAGGACACTGAATTTTTGTGAAATTCATTATGCTAGTAGGATGTGGGCCTAAAATAAAAACAAACTCCGTGGTGAGTGGTTGGACATAGGTAGAAAAACACCTGACTGACATCTGCTATATTTATTTTGGAGAGTGGTTCAAGAGCACCCTGCCAGATACTGGTGCTGGCTGGCACTCCACAGTAACACTGCCAAAATGAATGGAGCCATTTTTTTCTTTCCTTTTCTTTTTCTTTTTAGTATTTGCTTTAATGTGAAGGAATCTTGGCAGTAATTGGAGTAAGACACCACAATAAATTGCCTTTTGAATGCAAATGATCAATCCCACTGATTGCTTTGTTGAACAATGATACACTTAGTATTTTGACCAGGTAATATGATGAGAGGAACTAATAGTGCTGTTGGGAATAAAAAATTATGGCTGTCTGCACTGAAACAGGTGGTATAAATATGTTTCCAGTAATTCCATGGCTGTATAAATTGTAACGTAATTACAGAGTTCTTTAGATGTCACAGCTCTATGAACTATCACCTGTGGATTCATTTAAAGCAATTGCCTCCCTCTAGTAAGGGCAAAATTTTCTGAAATAACCAGCAAGAACATATGTCTGCTGGAGTCTGCAGCAAATTAAGAGATTAGTAGGTTATGATTTCATAGGTGACCATTTTGACATAGCCATCAAGCTAAAGTTTTGACATTTTGTACCTGATAGCAGATTCTTTTGTCTCCTCATTGCCATGACAAGCTGATGAGTGGTGACAACTCAAAGTTACCCCTGTGTCTTCTAAAGAAGTGGAAAAGGAGATGAGGCATCACTGGCAACTACTGTGTGGATACCACAGCTTCCCCCTGCTTTTCACGGGGCTTTTGTCTCCACAAGCAGTATCTACATAATAATTACTTAAAACCTTTCTTTTATGCAGGTATATTGTGAGAGCTGTACGAGCTGGACACATGCTAGTGGAGTGCACAAATGAGAGGAGCAGTAATTTAACTTAAATTAGGACCAAGGCTTTAGGGTCATGCTACACAGCTGTAGCATAGTCTCTCACTTTATGCAGGAAAATCTTGATTTTGCTAGGTTGTGCTGTGCTATCCTGGTATCATTGGCCCTCTGCCCTACACACAGCTGTAGCATCAGTGATATAGAATCCCTCTTCATAGTTGCTCTTCTTACAGCTGCTCTTCAGGATAGATTTTTATTTAAAAGAAGAAACTGACCTCATGCTAACTCCTTGTACCACTGTGAACATGAAGTTTCTCCATCTCTGAAGTAACTATGAGTGCTGAGGGCTTTGTCAAGATGATAAAATTAAAAGTGAGAGTTGTTCAGAAAAGGAAATTGCACATTGTCTCAGGAAAGAGCCTTTGGTGGCCTGTGGGATCGTGTCTCCAATGTTATCTGCTTTTGTTAGAAAAGGTAAAATAAGGTCATCTCTCCCTGTTACTCTCGCATTCCACTCTTCCCTCCCTTACTCCCTAACAGAGGAGCTTTTCTCAGCCTTAACACACTTTATTCAGTAAAATGGAAAGTATCATCTGGGAAACAGACAAGTGACTTTGACCTATTGTTCTCTTAAATGCTAAAATTAACCTTGAGTATCTCATTTAGTTTTCTAAACTATGTTTGCTTTATATTGATTTTGCAGTTTGGCTTCGGGGTTCTTTACACATGTAGATGTCATTAACTGGTTGACCGATATGGAAAGAGAGGGAAACATTCACTGCTTTTGTGGTAGCCCTCCGACAGGTACACACAAACTGCTGAACCCATCAATAAGGACACCAGAGTCAGGCAGGTCACCAATGTTTGGTTTGTTTGTGTGGGATATCTTTCAATGATTCCAGAAGAAGAGGCTTTTATTATGCTGTCCCTTCTAAGATAATAAATCAATAGGTATATTTTGCTAGGAGGAACTCATGCAACAGGAAGTGGAAAGCAGAGCAAGCATGATGCAACACTAGGGTCACCCATCCTCTCACCACGCCTTGCCTTGGGCAGCAAGTCCATTGGTTCAGTAACCCAAATGCTGTCAGCATAGTCCTAACAAATGCTGCAATATGGATTTCACTGGATTACCAATTCAATAGCAAACCACTAATTACCAAGAGTTTGTTTTCACAGACATGAAGTACATGGGTGTATACTGCCTACGCTGCCCTACATATCTCAAAGCCACAAAGACAAATATCCAATGAATAGGTCAGAAAAGAGGTCAGAGAACAGGACATTACTGTAAAATTACCTTGAACCACACTGTGAGCCAAAGATTATGGCAAATGCATATATTTGTCATTAGTAGAGTTTAAAGACCTGGACAAAGGACTAGAATGGGTAAAAGAGACAACTTCAAAAAAACCGATGGAGAGGGCAGCTAGTACCAGTTCTTGGTTTGGGCTAAGAGCCAGTACTTTTCCTCCATGGAATAGTAACTCTGGAGAGAAACTTACAGGCAACAAGAAGACTCCTGTAGGAAATGTGGGTCATGGGAGACTGAGGAAGGAGTTTGTCACACCAGCCAGATGGAAATGCCTGGCTGGAGCCATATATAACTTGTGATTTACTCAGACACAAGTTATTGGGCTTAAAACAGGGTAACTAGGGAAAGTTAATGGCCTGTGACATACAGGAGATGAATCTAGATGATCTAATGGTCCCCTTTGGCCCCTGAGCACTATGAAAGAAAAAAGTGGAAAATTTTACATTTCTGTATAAACTTTTTATCTTGGAAGGATATCAGATTTTTTTATTAATCATAGTAACCATCATATTTAGCACTTATGGTGTTCTATGTGTTTTTAAAGAAGAACTGAAATGCGAGCTCTAAAAGCATCAGTGTATGTGTGTGCTTGCCTCTGGAAGGACCAGAGGTATGAGTTAACTGGCACATTGATTTTAATGCCCAGCACTTGGTTCTCTTTCAAAGATGGACCCTCAGTAACCCCCAGAGAAGACCAGAACTCTGTGTTGCACCTTATCCAGATGAGATATGGTGCCTTCAGTACACAATTGCAATGAGTGCTGTAAGACATCAGTTGAGCTCTGGATCACTGACACAGCTTCTCAAACCAAACATGAACAGCCCTACATGATACAGACTTGTATTTCATCACAGTTCCCATAGGTTGGGGGTGGGAATTTATCTTTTCCTCGCCCTCCACAAAAGAGTGCAAATTGCACCCCGAGGTGGCAATTAGAGATATGAACTTGTGTGCAAAACTGAGAATTAGGACTGGAAGGCAAATCTAAGTCTGTTTATTTTTTTTTCTTTATAAGGAAGTATAAGAAAGAAATTTATGAGAGAAAACTGAAAGATCAAATTATGTTGCTTGGCATTTCTCCTTTGTCTGAAGACAACACAAACCTCCAAGTTTTGTTCAGTTCTGAATCCACAGTATTAACAAAACAGGTGTTGAAGAACATTTGTAATCGGACCGATGTTCTATGTGCAGTTTCTGTAAAAGAGTGCAAAACACCTGCCTTTCCCTCATGATGTCAACAATACCCTATGGGCCGTGAGCTGAAATACATATGTCAACCTGCACCTCTGTAATTGTGACATAAGATACCCAGCCACTTGAAATATAAGAAAAATATCTGCATTTCTGAATGTAAAGGTTAAAAGGTCTGCATCTAGGAACAAAGTCCTGGGATATTTTATCTATTATGCGGAAGCATGATGGAAAATCTTAAAGTTACCACAAGAAACTCTTGTTAAAAAATTATTTTTTAGAAAAAGCTCTTACATGTTTTCTTTATTGTGCCAAGCCTAATGCTGCAATTATTGGCTTGCTCTGTTAGGGTGGAAATTCTGCTACTTTTAGCTAGTTGCATACAGTAAAGTATTCCTATATATAGCTCTTACACAATTCTACAAGTATGAGGAGAAAATAAGCTGATCCAATCTAATACAATATTGTGATGCATGTTTCTAGAAACCTGATGAAGAAACTTGGCCAAAGGACTGCATCATCATGTTAATTAATGGACATAAAAATGGGTATTTTAGTTAAATAATTACTTAGAAGGTAATTTTTCTTGAATGTTATGCCTTGGAAAAGCAAATATTCATCATAAAAAACAGATGTATGTCTCTGACAGACAACAATCAGAAGTGACTGTTGAATATTTGTCTATTGATTTCTAAGTCTGCTTGTACTGTTTGTTATACTGAAGTATACTAACCAGGTCTACACTAGGTATTTCCACTCCTTAGTTTAAACGTTTATGAAGCATCTCTGTCTCTCTCTTTTTCTAATCTGTCTGGCTAAAATTATGTTAACCATTGAGCAAAGTGATTCCAAGGTGATTCCTGACAGGATTGATCATTTTATTTAGAGCACTCATTCTGAGATCAGGGGCAATGCGTACAACTTACTGGGGACTTCGGGAAGGCTGCAGCTGTGGACAGCTGCAGTGTTTGTGGTCATGGAGGGAGGCACACAGGCTGTGGAAAGATTACCAAAATGGACCTGCAGCTGGAACTGCTTCACAGATCTATGGAACTCAGGGCAGTCAGAGACCGGCACCAGCAAGACAAATGCACAGGGAGAATGCCTGGGGCTGGTCCATTTCCAGCTCACTCCTGTCTGCCCAGAAAAAAAGGCTGGGTTTGGATGAGGACAGTTCATTCATATCAGGGTTTTGTAATGTTCTGAGTGCAAGTGATTAGTGGTGTTCTTAATTAAGACTAAAGTAAATTAAAGTAATTAAATTAAGCAGTGAAAACCATTAAATATCAGACAAGTCTTACTGATCTTGTGTTGGTGCATTAAATTGAGCAGGATGCAGACTCATTTGGGAAGAGACCTCTTCCAAGGGCAGGCAATGGCTCAACATTAATTCAATTCTGAACTGTCTAGCATTCCCAGCTCATCAAGAACCTACTCCAGCTGTTCAGGACCTCCAAGTTTAAGCCACCCAGAATGCAATCCTGTGTCTATGCAGGTAACTGGACACAAATTACATAAATAGTTAATTAGGATGTTGGAAGGAAGAAAGGCATTACTATCCCATCACAACATGGTGGAAAAAATGGCTTATGGTGGAAGAGTAAAGTATACAGCATTACCAAGAACAAGTCAACTCAGGTACAGACAATACAGTACAAAGTTTAACTCAAATTAGTAGTAAATTGCTCTGTTATTGACTAATGAAGAGACAAAGTCAGGAGTGCTCAGAACTAAAGGGAACACTGACGGACAAATTTAAAAGGTCAAAATTTATTTAAGGAGACCCATGGCATAATTAGAACTCTAAGGGATAGAAAACACAATAATGTCATTCATTCTGATCTTTCTGTTCTTCAGAGTGGGCCATTTTGAAAGCAAAATTTTCCTATAATTTTGTGGAAAAAAATCAAATGTTAGCAAATTGTGAGGGCCACCAGTCTTTGCTTGGATGTCAACGGAGTGATTTACAGTATTTTAGATAGTGCTTAAGAGTATCGGAGAGGAAAACGTATGGATGCATTTTACTTTTTCAAATAACATAATTCTTAGCTTACTTCTAATGTTTCAAAGATACTTGAACTAAAGTTCAGCATCTGCTTTGATGTGTGTGGCCTCCCACACTATTTCTTTGGATGCATTGTGTTGCCCAATGTTTGCATCAATAACATCTTTCCAATTTGTCTTGGCAAACACTACCTTATTTATTACTGTTAAGAAGAGTAACTTTATTCTTTTTTAGGTCAGGTCCTCATGACTTTCTATCTTAAATACACCACCAGATTCCATCTTTATCATGTTTCTAAAGCACCTGGCATTGGATCTAGTCCAGTGCTTCACTGAAATAATATAATGGTTTCTACAGACTTCAGCAAAATATTGATTGTACCTAAAGGATGCAACAAATGATAATATTTCTTCCACAGCATACGGAAAATTAAAGCAACATTTGTTTCAGCTGGTGTATCCATATTCTCTTAATATTCTGAGGGAAGACCAAATCTATCAGATGTAGTGTGATGCACAATTTGCAGATGATATTTAAGGATTTTCACTTTCTATAAATATAACCATAACATAGTGATTTATCTTGTCACTTCATAATTATTATTCACTTGGTTTCATGTCTCACACAAAATTCCCTTGAGGAAAACCACTTTGATGTTGTGGGTTTTTTTTTTGTTTGTTTACAAGTAGTAGGAATGAAGGGACAGATTATTGGTAAAATAAAAATAACATTGCATTATTTTTGTTCAGAAAATTTCTTTTAGACAAAAGTTTTTACATCTGGATGGCAGCGTGCATTGCTCCTCTCTTGTGGGGTTGTAGCAGAAATTGAGAAGTCCCAGGAAAACTTGGTTATAAAAGGCTGTATGCATTCATGCAGGAGATTAGGATTGTCCATGTCCTGCCTGAATATGGACAAAATTTGTTGTAGGGCTGTTGTCCTCCATTTGAACAGATACTCCAAAAAAGCTTGTATCTGGGCTTCTTTCTCCTAATTGCTATGGACTCAGATCTTAAATCCTTCTTTTCTTCCTTTAAAATGTAATTTGATATAGTGAAAATAACCTCAGAAGTAGTATGCAACATACATGCTGGAGAAAGGAAAGAGAGGAAAAAAGCTATTAAATGGACAACTTTGGCCAAAAAAACAGATGTGGCATCAAATAATTTTCAATAAACTACAGAAGAAAGTTAAAAAAATTTGTAATTCCTGTAATTTCTGTGTGCAAGTATAGTACTCCTCTCTAGCCTGTATTTAAAGTCTGTTCATCCTAACCTGAGATAGATTTTTTTCCTTGCCTGACCCTAGTAAAAAAGGCTATTTATGATTGAAACACAAAATAACTGTGCAGCATTTGGGGTACATACTTTATAGTGGTTCTTACAGACCAAATTCAATGCTAATGAGATCAAGTGCAACTCATTTCAAACAGTTGTGTCTCCTTGGTTGCAATGAAAGCTTTTAAAAAATTACTTTCTCTTGCATAATTTTCATTCCATGTCTGAAATGAAATAGCAGAATACTTATTTTAACTCTTCTAAGGACATTAAGAGTGTATAAAGTTATATCAGAAGTTGCATGGACTTCATATAATGAATTCTGTTGCAGCTCTTGCTTTTAAATGTGAATAGGATATTATTTATTGTAGGTAGATCCAGCAGCATAATTGTATTTGTTGGGCTTGTTGTTTACTGAATGGAGCATTTCAATGTTTTTAAAGCATTTATATAGTCAATATGATTTTTCTGGTTGTCATATGTTTAAATAATTTTGTTTCCTTTATAATCACAAATACTGGAAATTGTCTTTTCCTTGGCTCAACATGCTGATAGTGCAGTAATGGATCTATTGTGAAGTTCTAACATCCCTATTTTTTTTCTAAGTTGTTTTGCCTGAAACCAACAAATTCTAAAGAAAAAACCCCATCCAAGTAAGATAACATATAACTTTATTTAAATTATTCAAAATAATTCTTTGGAAAGCTTCACCCCAGACATTCTTCATTTAAGCAGACAACTAGGAGAAAAAGGAAAAGAAAAAAAAAAAAAAAGAGAAGGCTCTACATAAGGCTCTCCTGTTCTTAATTTTGGTTGAAACCATGCATACCCCTTTGAAGTATTGGCTGTAGTAATACACACCTTATTCCTCTCTGTGCCAGCCATATGAACCTATTTACATTGTAAGATTCAGCCAGAGGCCAGGAAAGAGATATGTACAGTAATTCCAAACACAGTCTATAAGGAAGTGCCTCAAAGATTTTCATAAAAGTCAGTGACACCTATCAAATGGCATTAAAAACATGTAAGCAGGCATGGCCATGATTACCTCAAACTGACATGATAGTACCTGTCTCAAAGAAATTGCACTTTATTGAATTGTCTTTAAACATTTATATAAAGTAACAAAGCCAGCAAAGTAGTTTAAACTTCCACCAAAACAGATGTCTAAGAGTGACTGTGCTTTGAAATATAAATGAAGTCAAGGGTCTTCTGTTGCTTTTGAGTAAGACAAGCTGACTGAAAAGCAAAACAATTTAAATGAAAAACATTGTTTTTCTGTTGTGGTAGTTTTAGCCATAACTATCTGTCTGTCTGTCTGTCTGTCTGCCTATGTAATAAAAGTAATCTGTGCTCTTAAAGGTAAAGAAACAAGATTGAAAATGCACTCCAAAGACAGCCTTTAGTAGTTTGGAATTACAGGAGTGATTATTTTCCATCTCTGGGTCCCTCTGCAGTACCAGGAACCACATACCCTTATAAGGAATTACATAAATTTCATCAAAACTCACTGAGTACCATCAACACACATTCCAGGTATGATGCTAAATATTTTGGAGATTACTTCAGCTGCCTGCCTAGGAAGAATGACAGTCTGGTGTATGTCATGAATCTAGAGTAAATCATAAATCTGACACCAATGATCATAGTAGAAGGGGAACAGAGATAAAGCCATATACTTTCAGTGGTAACAGCTTTGGATCACCACAGAACATATGTGTATGCTTGACTTTAAGTACTGAAACCATCTACATTCTACAAGGGAAATATGTGCTTGAGGGACTTTTTGCTTATATCATCAAACCTTTGGAAGATCTGTGTTTTTCAGAATTTTCCAGGACAGAATTTTCCGGGAGGGAATTTTCTGAGACTGAATTTTCTGGTAGGATTTTTTTTTCACATTATACAATATTGACAGCATTTGTCACTGTCATTGTCAACAATGGATTGGGCGTAGATCCCTGGATACTCACTCTGCAGCACTTTTCTATCGTGATCTCAGTCTGTGTACAAGCATGTGTTGAACACATTAAAATGAATCATCAAAAGACACCAGGTGCATGGAGTGAACAGAGACATATAAAAAAGCAAGAAAGACATAAGTAAGTGCTATCATGCCTTGTTTTCCATGAAACAAACAAGGGAATGCTGCACCATTCCATATTTATTATGGTTAAGGGTTTATTTAGCTCCCATAGTAATCCAGACCATACATAGGCCAAAGAGTTTCATGTACTTAGGTGGGGGAGATGATGGAATTGACTTCAAAAGTGCTAAATATCTGTCAAATAGTTTTGCTGTGGGCTATGTCCCCATGCACTTTGTAACACTTTTCCAAATGCCAGAATTATTTAATTGTGTTTCTGCTTTCACTATAATGCCTCAAATTGAGATGACAATTTTTGCTCTGAAGCTTGATCTCTGGTGTTTTGTGATAACTAGTTTTTCCAAGGTTGATGCCACTACACAAATTCTGGCACTCATGAACATTTATATGGAAATAAATTTGCTAGACTTCAAATTCCAACCAGGGCATAGCTTGCTTTTTCTCTGTGTACATTGCTGTATCACAGAGGGGTACACAGGGCTCTTGGGTCCTTCTCTGGGTCTCCATCCTTGTCTGTTCAGCTTCACCTTTGAACTTAATCTGGGAAGTGATTGTGGTGAGAGGATGCTTTGTGGATTCTCTACAGTCCTGGCCAAACCTCTCTCCTTTCACAGAGGGAGATGACTTCCCTCTGGTACCTCACCTTGTCTAATGCTGGTGTCCCACGTAGAAGTCAAAAAAATTTAGCAGCTATGATCATGGGAAAAAGCTGTTACACCACACTCTCTGCTAACTTTGTGCCAGGTGACTGGGACATAAATTCCACTCGTTATGCCAGAAGCTCTGGAACTGGTTTTCAAGTGGTTTCTTAATAATTTTCCTGTTTACTACTTCCAGCATTACTAAGAGGTCTCAAATGTCTAATCAAAGTAAAAATTAGAAGTGCAAGGTTAGTTGCTTTCTGAACTTGTGTGTAAACAGAAAAGCATGTGGGAGTGAACAAAATTGACCTTTCATTTGCATTATGTTGATATGTAAATCTGTTAAAAGCAACCAAAGAAAGTGTTCTAGCATTACTGCTGGAAGATTAGGTCATATCCTATTCACTTTGTTGAAGCCGTAGTGAAATTGTCCTTATCTTCACATTGAGCAGTGGTTCTGAGAATTCTGCTGGAAGAAATACTGTTCCTTAGTATATTACCATAAATTATTCCTGTTGCCATCATTACTGTTCATGCAGGATGTTATCATTGATAGCTGAGAGCATGGGCCTACCATCCAAGCTCAGAGTATCAATTCCAGAATACAGAAGTGGCCAATACACTTCTGGAAATTCCCTCAAAGTGTCCCCTTTTCACATACACACCACAGAGGAACTGTATTGGTGGTCTCCAGCCCAAAGTGAGCTGGTTGATGTGTCACCCTTGCTGGAGAGATGGGCGGCAAATACCAGATGGAAAATTCACGTCAGCCACTTCTAGCAAGAGCTTTTCTGGAGAGTCTTGTCTACATCATTCCTTCCTTTCTTTCCAGCTTTATGCTGCCAGGTTATGCTGTTACTGAAATGTTGTCAGTGTGGTGGATTTGCTGGGGAATGCTTTAAAAAAGTTAACCAAGTCATGCTCTCATAAAGTGGTACCTGAAATCCCAGAAGTTAGAAGTCTTGCCTTTCTGCTGACAGGCAAACGAAGATCCCAGCCCTGGGGCAGGAAGGGCAGCAACCATCATCCTAGTGTTGTGGTAGCACAGCCAGCTTCTTGCCAAGCTCCTTGCCAGCCTGTCAGCTTTGTGTGCTTCATGCAATGGAGGGATTTGGCAGTCCTGTCTCATCTATTCCCTCCTCCAGTGCCACATTGAGAGGATAACAAATAGCCTTGGGAATGAGGCGCTAGCTGAAAATACAAGGTTTCAGTTTACCACTGCAAAGGGCTGACAACAATCCTGTGTGCATCACTAACCATATTTTTGACACTTCAATTTTTTTATGTCCCTGCTGGCAGAAATCTATTGTTCTGACCCCTCTCCTTTGCTATGGATTGCACAAGACCATCCCACCCACTGTGGGGAGCAGGTCCCAAGTGTGACATATCTAGTCCTTGGTCCCACTGCTTCTCATAAGGAATCAGCCAAATTCAGAGCTCTGCTCACTCCATGCACATTAACAGGGTCCAAATGGAAACATCTGGATAGAGATGTGACTGTGTCACAAACAGCACTACAAACTAGCACTATATTCTGGGTCCAAGACCTGAAAGTGGGAGGATGCCAAGGGAAAAAGCCTTCTTTTGCTGTCCACTGTAGGGCTTATTGTATTCTGTGTGATGCATCTTCATATCTGGGATTTGAGGGGACAACATTTGTAATCTGATGAAAGAATAATAATAATAGACTGCAATTGTAAAGGACCACTGTTGCACAGCAGTCGTTCCCTAGATCTGAAACAATTTTCTTAAAGCTTAAGCAAGTGACCAATCATAAAAATTAGCTCATTAAAAATGGCTTCAAAATCAGACAGGGAACTGCACAAATCTGTGACCACTAGACACTATCTCTGCATGATCCCATCAGTTGGCAGGCAAGGCTGAAGCAAGATTGCTATAGCCCAATATTGAACAAAAAAGAATCAGTCTTGTTGCTCTGGGGTGCACTTTGGAAAGAGAGAATGTGAAAAAGGAGTATTATTTGACATATTTCATTTAAACAGGCTTCAGTGGAAATTTAAAGAATTCCTTGCATGTCGGTGGCAGAAATATATGAGTGGTGTATTCAGTCATATACCTCTCATTACTTTCTATTTCTATTTCTATTCCTATCACTTCATTGTTTCTCAGACAAAGCATTAGCATTTCTTTCATTTGTGTAATAGGAAAATATGATATTTATTATTAAGAGGTAGAGACTAGAGACAGAAGGTGGGGAGCTTTCATCCAGGGAGACAAGTGCTCTGTATGAGTATTACTTAATGTGGAGCCATGACTCACACACAATGTCATTTTAACAACTTTCTGTGTTTAATTTCCTTTTCTTTAACCAGTAGCCTAACAGAACAGCATTCCAACTGTGGTCTATGGACCACCAGTGGTTTGTAGGGCTCTCCCAGGTGGTCTCAGAAGTTCAATGTTTTGGGAACTACACTACACCCAACAGATCTCAGGGAAAAGAACCAAGTGGTCCAAAAGGTGATTTCTTTCTTGCTGTGTGAATGGTCTCCAGAGGGGAAAAAAAAGCTGGATGGCCATTGGAGGAGAGACCTCTTTAATTTTTTGGGGAAAATTGCTAACAGTTGAATTTTGGACACTGTTTTACATTCTTAGTGTCTATAGCAGTCAGAAAGTTTTAGACCTCTGCAAGTGGAGAAAAAAACAGAGCTGCAGATGATGCAGAACAACATGACCAAATTGCTGCAGAGTCCTGAAAGCCAGGAAAGTTTAATGCACCTGACATTTCAGGGAGATTTTGAACAGTTGAGTCTCATTATTTATGCACAATTTAACTTGGCTTGTATTTCCCAGGTCCTGCTAGGTCCCAACATCCTCTGGGGAGAACCACCCTGGGTTTCTTCTCCCCCAGTTCTTAAGAGGTTTGTTTGGCAGGTGGCAGGTAGGAGGTGATGGAGCAGATGGTATTGTCATTTCCAGGGCCATGTGGTGTGTCTCTCCCAGAGGGATTGCATGGTAGCATGTGTCAGTGAGGGACACACTGTCCTGGGGCTCAGCAGACATAAATGCTGACCCTGTGAAATGTAGGGGACACTTGGCACTCTGCTCGTGACCTTCATGGACCTGTGGGGTGACTTGAACTTGGGTTGCACTTGTGGATCCATCCAGCACATGGCAGTGTTATTTTGGGGTGAACTCCAAAGGAAAGGATGCCACCTGCTGAAATGCCACTCATGATTCCTGCACCACCCAGCCTCTGCGTGAAGACCCTCTCCAGTACTTGCTGACCTAGACTAACCCTGCCACAGCTTATGAGATCCAGTGAGCTCATTGCCTGAGCAGGGAGGCTGCAGGCCAGATGGGAGAAATGTAATACTGCAGAGTGCGTGTGCTTCAGTGCTCAAAAATGCAACAATTTCCAGAGGGTAGAGAGAATGGGGGAAAACTGAAAAGCTCTTTGCATGTCCCAAATTAGACCTTGCACTGGAAGAAAGGGACAATATAACTAGTGTACAGGGAAAGAACACTTCCAGTAAGTATCCTTTAGCCTATTTCTAGCAATGAAGTATGTCTTGGGAAATTTCCATTTCATTATAATGTGCTTAATTAGAATTTTTACAATCAAATAACTATGTTTGGCTGAGGAGTGGGAAAGGAGAATGCTACCATTGCAAGGCTAACTGTGTTGCCTGTCATTTGCTCATTTTATCAAATGGTACCTGCTCAGATGCTAGGCTTCAATTTTCCTCAGGTACAATTGCAGTGGTTTCCCAGGCTCAGAATCAATTTGGGGATGCCCAGTTCTAAGCATTAGTCCCAAATGGCCAACAAGTCCAAGTAGACCTGGGGCACACAGGTGTTACATAGACTCATTAGAAAAGAAATATTAAATACAGAAATACATTCTGGTTAAATTATTAGGTTGTGGAAGCCTGTTATGTACAGTCTAAATACTTTTGCTGTCCCTAAATGCTAGATTGACTTCCATTAGTTTGGATCTTAATGACTTCAGTGGGATTAAATTTAAACTTCATGCAGCAATTTCAAGTCTTGCAGTAGTCATGGGAGTGTCATAACTGCTCAAAATTGCTAGATTAGATTCTGGTGTGATCCTGTCTGGCATCCTCACTCTTGGTTTCTCTCTTGCTTCAGAGATATTTGGGGAATGTTGGAGATCAGAGGGAAGATGTAATGGGAGCTGCAGGAGGATGCCATAAAAGGCTTCAGTCTTTTTGAGAAGAAACCTTCATACAACTATTATATAATACTATTTTGTCCTTCTATGTTATGTGAGGTTTGACAGGAGAACTAAGGCTTCTTTTGACTCTTAGTCAAGTCTTCAGTCTGAAAATTATTTTAGAGCTACAGATCCTATCTATATTACTGGCATGTCTTATCTGGAAAAATGTACTGAAATATTAACTCTGCTTGCACTAAACATTTTTTTTTTGTAACATCTAAGAACATCTAATTTTCTTCTTCAAAGTGACTAAAGAATTGCACTCTGTGGGACATGAAAAGACCCCAAGGGCAAGAACCAATGGCCAACATTAGAAAATATAAAAACAATTATATATCAAAACAATCAGCTCTAAAAAAACTCCCTAAAAATTATATTTTGATATTTCTTGTAACTTGGCACAGAAAAGTTCCAAAACTTAAAATAATTTTAGAGCAAAATTGGGCTAAAAAAAGACAGTTAGGAACACAATATACCCCAAGGACTAAGGAAGTTCCGGTTTCCTTTCTATACCGTATTTACCATACTAGCACTCATACCAATGCCTTCAGAATTTCAATCATTAGCAGTAAACCATTTAAATACAGAAATTGCTTTAAAAAAGATGTAACACAACATGAAAGCAAATTCATTCTTCTCTACAGTCAGGAGATTAGAAGATAACTAGCCAAGAAAACATAGATATATATCACATTTGGCTTCTAGGCTGAGAACTAATACTTTTTTTGCCAGATTTTAAACAATTTTATTGTAGTTACTAAAACAATACACCACTAAGCCACCAAAATTATATTTTTGGAATGAAATGAACATGCAGTAGAATTTGATACTTCCAAAGTACTGTTTGTAATCACTTGAGAGAGAAAAATTTGCCTTCTTTTTTTTTTTAAATCTTCCTGTGAAGTGAAAGGAATGTGCAAACGAGTATGGGCTAGTAAAGCATATGACACAAAGCTTGGCTGTACTGAAGTCATAATTGGATGAGACTGTGATCCACCCACAGAAATAATACAAATCCTTTAACAAGAGACTTAAGAACTGTTAACTAAAGCCAACATAGCAACAAGCTTCCCCTGAAAACACACCTTATCTCAGGAAGTGAAAACTATTCACTGCCTAAATTTCAATTAATTTTGTCACGCTTTTCAGAACCACAGCAGTTCAACTTGATTCACGTTATGATGACTGATAATTGCTTTTACAGGTCTGATTTGGTGGAACTGTGGAAAATGTCTGCCAAACTGTATTACATGGGTGAAAAACATTAAATAGACAGCAAACATGTCTCATATCTTCCTCTACTCTTCTCTCTTGTTCCTCCCTATATTTTGTAACCTCCCATAGAGGTTTATGTGTGTGCATCTGTGTGTCTCTTTGTGCCTGTGTCAGTAAAAGCCCAAACATTAGATCACAAGTTCTTGTTTATATAAGCTTCAATTTACCCTTCAGGCAGAAATTTAGAGATTTCCAAACACACAGATGCTTGCCACTATCCAAATTCAATTTGAAATGCTCTGCACAACATCTCCTTTAACTTAACTAACCTTGTATTGTTCAAATACTTCATAATGGGTTTTGATTGCCAAACATCATTACTAGCTTTGCCATTGTTAACAAAGTTAATTGAAACACAAATAAATAGAATTCCATAAAATGTCAAATAATCTGAAAAAGATTGTATTCATTTTATTAAACACACAAATCTGATTTTACAAATAATTTGTGTCCTAAGTTATTATGGAAAAAAACTACCAAAAAAACCTCAAAAGAAAATGTTTCTACCTAGTATGATCTAGACCCTAGAGAAGTCCCTAGAGGACTTGATAAAGCAAAACCTAAGAAAGGGAGGCTGAAACACCAGGAAACAAAACAAGGTTTTTAGAGAATATCCGAAGAATGCTCCCCTTAAGGGAAGATTTGGAAGTCTCTGGAAGACAGAGGGAGAGGGCCAAACCTAACATGCTCTGGTGAGGTTTTCAGACCACGACATACTGCAGTTTCTTTTGATGAGCACGCTGTGGAGGAAGCAGTTCTGTACTCTTGAAACTATGGAGATAGGAGAGATTCAGGACGAGAGAATCAGTGTCACTAACCTCCAAAAAAGCTCGTGCTGCAAATAACGCACAGAAGACTTCAAGTTCTCACTCTTTATGGATTAATTTCAAGAGAATACACAAAATAATACACAAAGAAAATGTAACTTAGTTACAGACATCATTAATCTCCACTCCCCCCACTCTGCTGGAAATGCTACTTTTAACTGCACAGTTTTTTCCCAGACAAAACATGAATTAGAAAGTGGATGCATATAACTCTCCTAAATATCATGAAAATCCAAGTCTGTAGCAATGTCACTGTCTGCTAGATTCATCCTGTGTTGAATCAGAAAGTGGTACCCTCTGCTTGATGGTCCTTCTTCAGGAGGTTCTCCTGCTCCTGCTTCTCCCTAGTTGTCCTGTATCTCCCAGAAAAGGAATGAGGGATCCAAGTCTGCAATTTCCATCCTATGAAACAGACATGGATGAACTCTTAATTACAATTAACTGACCCAGTTTTACTGTTTGTAATTTTTCTCTAACAAGTGGGTTACTGCAGAGTAAATCTGAGGCAGAAGTGAGAGTGGCCTGTGACTCTGCAGTGTCTCCTCCCAGAGATGATGCTGTTTACATCTCAATGAAAGGCAGACAGGATGCACTGGGTACAGGGCAAGGTACAGCAGGTAATAATGTGTGCATGGGATGATGTCTCAAACAGCTGAAATGTTGAAAGTTTACTTCTTAATTTAGCCAATAGTTACTTGCTCATCTGCCTATAAGCATTTGATGTGCGTTGAAAATATATTGCTTGTGCCCACAGGATATCCAAATACTGTCCTTTTCTGGCACAGAATAAATTTATTGCTGAAATTGTTGGATAGTTTGAAAAATGTAAGCACAGCATGTTCTCCAAGATTCATAGCAGCATATGTCTGTGTATCTTGTTCAGAGTTATGCCTGAAAAATGTTAATGTTCATGTATAAGTAACAGCACGTAAAAGGGGTTTTGTTTTAGGCATGTTTTACCCCTGGATTTATATGGGCATGAGGTAACACCTACTTTTTTTTTTCTTCAAAGAGCTAATCCACATGCATAATTGAAACAAGTCCTTATTTTGCTCACTATAAATATGTACCATATGTATCTCTTATAAATGTTATATTTTGTAGCATGGTGGGATTTGCTTGTACCTGTGAGTTATGTCAACCTTCATCCAAAGGGAAATAAAAAATTAAGAACATTGCATTGTGTGATATTATGTGTCCTAGACATAGTCACAGGCAAGTCTATAAGCACAGTAAACAGCTACATTATCACCCTATTGATTTACTTTGTGTAATATGATGGTTTGATTGCTGTAAACAGGAATCATGCCACTAAAACAACAAACAAAATTGATTGTACTGAAGTGCACACACACTGTAATTTCCACTGACTTTTAGGCTTGCTCTGGTATGCACTCACTGATCACGAGGTTATGATTAGCTGTTCTTCATAATCTAAGAAAAGAATAAAGATGTGAAAATGCTGGGAATCCACTGCATTGCACCCTTAAGAATTACCTTTATGTATTGGGCTATCCACAGTTTGAAGGCTGTGAGTTTTAAAGAACTAATCACATGACAGAGCCTTGGCTTTAGCTAAATAAACACTCTGGAACTTCCTTCAGAACCTTTCTGATACAATACAAATTAACCCTTTTAAAAACAGAGGCAAACCACAGAAGAAGGTGCTACTACTTTGGGTGCATTCTTATGTCTTTGAAAAATTGCTATTACAGGATGCCAGATATGGACCCTCTACTCACTGGGTCCAAGGGACCCAATAAAAAGCCTTTCACCCATGTTCACCAGCAGAAAACCCTGTGTGTAGCCCTAGAGATATAAAACAAACTAGAAAAAAAAATAACACAGCTTCAAAGCATTCTGAGATGTTTATCCTCCCATTTGTACATCTGCTTAAAGTCTCTGTTTTCACTTAATATATTAAAAAATACAACAAAAAAAATAGAAATGCAGCTTGTGAACCAATTACTAACGAGTAAAAGTATAACAGATGCAAACAAAGAACGGCAGTATTTTTCACCATATGTTTCAAATCAATCTTACTCCTTCATCAGTTGAAAACAAAGCATAATGTTGTGGTTCTAACAGTAACTAACCTTGATCTATCAAAGCATAGAAAAACTAGCAGTACTTTGACAAACCACTTATTCTATTTATTGCAAATAGTTAATAGGATTAACTAAGATTCACTATTCATTTAGAATTATGTTATCTAATTATTCCCATTTCAACTCCTTTTCTAATTGCCCTCTTGTGTTCAAATTCCTTTATTGCTCATTTACTAGTTTCTGCTCTATTCAGTTGGCATTTTGTTTAACAACCTCAAGTCTGGAATTTCAGGTACAGAGGTCTGGAGGCGAAAGGGGTGGTGATGGAGAGGAGGACCTGGGGAAAGTGCTGTGCAGGACTGCAGCTGCTTCCCCCTCACACGCCACAGACGGTGCAGAGCACTGGGGAGCGCCAATGCTGTGGCTACAGTCCCTGACATCCTCCTGAGAAATCCACCCACACATAGAGGCACCTGCACAGCATGGTGTTTTTACTGTCTTTAAAACAAGCCATTCGTCTTGAGGTTAATGGCAAAAAAGCTCCACACATTCCAGTTGCAGCAAGACTACCCATGCACTTCGACATGTGTTGCAAAACTAGAGGATCTTTCCTGACTTCTCTCCTCTCCTTTTTTTCCCCCTTTTTTCATTTAAGCTTTTATTTGACTTTTGTACTATAGAGCCCAAAATGCACTCCATATCTTTGAATCTGTCAGCACGCAAGGGGCCTGAGAAGACAGTGAGGCACTGAAAAGAACCCCACAGTTACAAGCTTCAGGTGGGAGGCATGACTGAAAAATCTCTAGAGATCCCTTCCCACTGCTGTTTCTGTCATTCTCACTTGCAACTTCCCTGTAAATGCACGGAGATATGCTAGTAAGGACTGCAGATGCATTCTTGTCACCTGTCTCCAATGTCTGCTGCAGTGGCTAATATTGTGCAAAGGTGCTTTCAGCGTGGATGTCAGGTTCTCTTTTACCACCTGTAAGCAATCAGCCACAGTGCCAGGATATTACATGCTGTGCTCACAAACAACTGGCAGGCTTGTTAAGTACAGCTCCCTGTGCACACGGTGCTTTAAGCAGTGTTAGCAGGGGGATCTCCACAATGTCACAGCACTTACAGGCACAATGGCACCAGATCAGACTCTCTGCTCTCTCCCAGCCTGCTGCACTGAGCTCTAGTGAGGCTGGTGCTTGGGAGGGTAAATTTAATCTCTCTTGCTTTGAGGATGCATGAACTGTAGAATCTGAGTGCTGTAGGTCTGCCAGATTCCCAGCTCTCTGAACCACCTTTTCTTGTGTTTGCCAAACTTTCAGGATCACTGGCTTATATTCATGAACTCAGTGAACTTTGCTCCTAAAAGTAAGGTGAGAAAGCAGTGATTTTTAATGTAAATGCTGTATTCAGATCCAAACAAGGCTTTGGGCCAGGTTCAAAAGAGGACTTAAGCACTTTATTTGGGATCTAGAAGCTAGAAGTCCAAAACATTATCCTGAAAATGCCTGCCTATCCCTGAAAACACCTGGGTTTAATACGCAGTTGACCTTTTTCAGCTTAAATTTTCCTCCAGAGTTGCTTAATTTGTGTACCTAAATTTATCCACCTTGGCAGAGTCAACCAAATTTAGTTCCCTCTTGTTTATGAGATGATTCAGAGTTATATGTCCTCCCTTTGAGAGACATGTCCTGCCACCAGACTAAACCAATTTGGGTAAAGGTACAGTCGACTGACAAGGCTAAAAAGTTTATGGAGTGAAACACAGTTCAGTAGTTTAAGTGGGTAAGTAGCTTAGCTTGGTAGGAGTTCTGGTTTTTGCTCCCATGACTGTATCTGTATTTTAGGTGATATTGTTAAAATACAGGAATGACCATGGAAACTGGCTCCCAAACCATGTCTCTCAGCCCCTAAGCCTGACCACTAGACCAGGGACTCATGCTCTGCCTCCATCACTCAGTCTTTCAAATTTTGTGCATAGCAGCCCCATTTTCCCAAAGGGGTGAAAAGAGTCCTCTTCTACTTCCCAAAAAAGTCTAGGAGGAATAGGCCACCTTCTGGTGATCTCCATCTTCTGAAAAGCAGGAAAAGGGGGATTAAAATATTCTGAGATGAGGAAAGAATTGACTCTGTTTCCTCTTGAACATTCTCACTACTTTTGAAGGGGGTGGAACAGGTGCTAACAATACTTTTAAAGAAACAAATGAGCTCTGCCTGGCTCTTTAGAAACATATACCTACCAGAAAGAGTCCTGGCTGTACATATCATGGGTGTAAAAGCAATTTTCTGCAGCCTGTAGCAAAGGCTAAGATCTAAGACACATGATGTCCTTGGAGTTTATTTTTTTCTAGTTCCTGGCAGCTGTGTGCTCTCTGACATAAGGTAGCTCCTGGCTTAGCTTGCTCTTAGGCGTTAGATTGGGCATTCTAATGTACATAACCATTCATTGGCCATTTATAGGCAAGTAATTTTGGGGTCTGGTTTTCATGTGGAGGCACCAGATATCTGAATGGGTTTGAAAACTAGACTGGATATGTAAAATGAATTAAGTCTATAGCATGAGAGTAGTAAAATTTCATGTGTTTTCAGCCTTTCCTGTTCTTCCCCTGCCACGAGGCAATGAGAGAGATACATAGGCAAAGCCATGGCTCCAGAACAAGTCCCTTGGTCTCTGTCCCATTACTTTAACCTTCATTTTCAGGCTCATTTCCTCCCTTCCCCCCAGGTAGGGCAGCTGGAATCACATCATCTGAGGAAAACCCCCTTTCTCTTCTCCTCATTTACCCTTCCCACTGATTAAAATACAGTGGTGCCACAATGATGTCACCCAGACGAGGTCTGACCCAGCCTCACTGGGTGCATGAGTTGGCGAGTGCAGAGCCAGAGCCTTTGTTATATTAAAGATTCACGGACAGATGGATTTGCTGTGCCTGCCCTTGCAGACAGCAGCAGCACCCATGCCTTGATTCTTGAGGCAAGGACTCACTAGAAAAGCCCTTTGCTCCTGTTCAGCTGAGTAGTGAAGGGGCAGAGTCACAGATAAAGGGACACAATGTCCTGAACTGAAATGAAACTGGTCAATACATGCACGTGGAGAGACTGAATTACAACCTTCTTTTATATTTGATGTCAAGACAGTATTAGGTAAGCAAAGGTCCAGCAAGAGTGCCATAACTATCTAATTACTGATTATGAAATGAGGTAACAGAACATTTCTGACGCTACCTATTGGTATACTCCCTGAACTGAGGGCCAACATAATATTTTACATAAAACAAATCCAGTAGCAGTAGTGTCTATGCCTGGGTTCTTTTCTTATGAAAACATAAAGGAGAGGACATTACAATAATCCCACTGGTGACTGTAAATTACTGCTTGCTTAAGTTGAAAATGGGGCACATGTTTATAATTTTTGCTCCTGCTAAATGCATGGACATTCTCTCCAAGAAGAGAATGCTGGTGCTTAGCCCCATCTGCTTACATCCATGCTGCTCTTATCCAGTAGACTTTTTACTTCAAATTCTCTTCTGATTCAGCAAGATGTAACCCGGTCTCCAATAGTTTCCTTCATGGCTTTGGTTTTCCTGAAATAAAAATCCCAAATGTAATAATATGACTGGAGTTATTGTCTTTTACACTAATTTTGACAGACAGTGTTATGGACAGCTGTCGTGGTTTAACCCCATGACAGCTAAGCCCCATGCAGCCACTCACTCACTTCCCCCATGGTGGACTAAAAGTAGGTTTTGATATAAGGAATTCATTCACTACTTCCCATGGGCAGCCAGGTGTTCAGCCACCCATAGGAAAGCAGAGCTCCATCATGTGTAACAGTGGCTTGGGAAGAAAAATGCCATTAACCACAAACATCCTCCCCATTCCTCTTTCTTCCCCCAGCTTTACATGCTGAGCTTGATGCCATGTGGGATGGAATATCGCTGTGGTCAACTGAGGCCAGCTGTCCGGGCTGTGTCCCCTCACAACTCCTTGTGCCCTCACAGCTTCCTTGCTGTTGGGATTCAGTGAGGAGCACAAAAGATGCCTTGACGCTGTGTGAGTGTTGCTCAGTGATAGCTAAAACATCCCTGTGTTACCAGTATTGTTTCCAGCATAAATTCAGAACACATCTCCATATCAGTTGCTATGAAGAAAACTAACTCTACCCCAGCTAAAACCAGTGCAACAGTTCGCAGGGTAGTGTCACCACCTTCGAGTGTCTGGTTTGCCTTGATTCTCCCACTGATTATTAATTACAGGCTGTGACACTGTTTTTATGAAAGAGAGATCTCCACAGTCAAAAGAAAGACAGTGCCAGGTTGAAAAGGTTCACTTTTTTTCCCACGTGAAACAATCTTACACACATAGAAGTTGTCCATCCTCAAAGCACTTCACTTGAGTTTCTCTCTGATTTGATATTCCCATGTTTAGCAAAATTCCTGTGGTACAAAAAAGAGCATATGTACTACAGTGTATTCAGAGGAAAAGTATCCCACCCAAGTGACATGCACCCCACCTCTGAGTGGCCAAATCCTGCAGAGAACTCTGGGAGTTGACCCTGGCTAGATGCCAGACCTCCACAAAAGCATGTTTATCAGTCCTCTCCACAGCTAGACAGGGGAGAAAGAAGGATTCACGAGTTGAAATAAGGCCCAGGAGAAATCACTACCCAAGTATCAACTTAAATTAGAGATATTAATTGAATTCATTATCAACAAAATCAGAGCAGGATAATGACAAATAAAATAAAACCTTAAAAACACTTTCCTAGCTCTACCTCATCCCCCACAGCAGTGCAGGGAGACAGAGAATGCGGATTACAGTCAGTTCATGACACGTTGCTCCTACCACTGCTCAGGGAGAGTAGTTGTTCTCCCTGCTCCAGCATAGGCTCTCTCACACAGGAGAAAATTCTCTATGAACTTCTCCAATGTGGGTCTATCCCATGGGCAACAGCTCTGCACAAACTGCTGCAAGGTAGGATACTTTTCCGTGGGGTGCAGTCCTCCAGGTACAGAATGCTCCAGCGTGGGTCCCTCCAGGAAACCTGCTCCAGGCATGGGCCCCTCTTTGCACAGGTCTGCAGGTCCCTGCCTGGAGCCCACTCCAGGTCAGGCCTCCCATGGGTTTACAGTCTTCTTTCAGGCATCCCCCTGCTCCAGTGTGGGCTCCTCCCTGGGCTGCAGGTGGATCTCTGCATCCCTGTGGTCCTCCATGGGCTGCAGGGGCACAGCTCTCTCACCATGGACTCACCACAGGTTGTAGGAGTTATTACCTACAAACAGCATGGCTCACAATGTCTGAAATCTTGCTTGTTGAACCTCATTTACTTCTATAAAAAGGTAACCTACCCAGTTGATCAAGAGAAGCCAGTTGATGTGATCTTTATGGATTTCAGTAAAGCTTCTATTGCTCTCTCTCACTGTATTCTTCTGGACAAAATCAGCTCACAGCTGGACAAACACTCCATGGGATGGGTGAGACCAGGCTCATGGGCAGGTTTCTGTGAAGGGGGTGACATCAGACTGGTGACCTGTCATGGGGGGGGTTCCACAGGGCTCCATCCTCGGTCCGGTGCCCTTCAACATCTTCATTAATCACTTCAATGCAGAACTCTAAGGAATGCTAAGTTCATTTGCCAACAACACTAAACTGGAAAGAGCTGTTGACTCCCCTGAAGACAGGAAGGCCCTGCAGAAAAACCTTAACAAATTAGAGAGCTGCAATCAACAACAGTATAAAGTTTAACACGGGACAGTGGTGGATCCTGCACCTGGGATGGGGCAGCCCTGGATGTACAGACAGACTGGGGAATGAGAGGCTGCACAGCAGTGCCATGGAAGGGGCCCTGGGGCTCTGGTCCATGGCAAGTTGAACATGAGCCAGCAGTGCCCTGGCAGCCAGGAGGGCCAAGCGTGTCCTGGGGGCATCAGGGACAGCATCACCAGCCAGGCAAGGGAGGGGATTGTCCTGCTCTGCTCTGCACTGGGGCAGCCTCACCTCCAGTGCTGGGGGCACTTTAGGAGCCCCAGTATAAAAAAGGCATTTAACTATAAGAGCCTGTCCAAAAGAAGGCCATGAGTGTGGTGAAAATTCTGAAGGAAAGGCCTTATAAAGAGTAGCTGAGGTCACTTGGTCTGTCCAGCCTGGAGGAGAGGAGCCTGAGGGGAGACCTCCCTCTGGCCTTCAACATCCTCATGAAGGGAAGACCAGCAACAGGACTCAAGGGAATGACCTAATGCTGTGTCAGGGACGGTGTATCAGAGGTTTTCACCCGGAGGTTGGTTGGGCAAAGTGGTCACAGCAGCAACCCTGACAGAGCTTGGACTGAGCTTGGACAACATTCCCAGACACATGGTGTGATTATTGGGGATGTCCTGTGCAGGGCCAGGAGTTGGACTTGATGATCCTGATTAGCTCCTCCCACTTCAGCATATTTTATAATTCTATTATAATAATCTAGGAATTACAGGGAAAAGTAAAGCACAAGCGCAAGCCCAGATTGTCCCACTGCATGTGAGAAGACATTAATTTCCTGAAAACATAAATATCTTTTACTTACTGTGTTTCCTTCTAGGTAAGGGTCTGTAGCTTTTATATCCTTTGGACAAGAATCATGTTCCTTGGAAATACTTGTGCCTCAACTCAGCAAAGAATAGATGCACACTGGAATTACTATTCTCATTAGTAAACTCATTAATTCGAAAAACTGTGGAGGTCTAGGCTTTTAAAAAAACTGTCCTAAGTTCATTTTCTCCATTTCAGCAGTATAAAAAGAACAAAAAACCTCTAGGAAAAGTCTACCACTGCAAAGGTACAGAACAGTTATATGGTGCTTCTCTATTATGAAAATTGATTTGATCTTAACTGTTAACACTACCACAATACAAAAATCTTAGTGAAGAAAAGGCAGATTATAGTTTTCACACATATTGGGAGGCCCGGCAGATAGGAGGAAAATGTGAGGCCAGAGGTAAGCCACCTCACACTAGGAACAGAAGCAAAGCTGTCTTCAGCAGGATTTTACCCCATGTTTTTTCCAGTTCTTGCCACAGGAGCAAGTCACTGCAGGCATAACATAGGCATAGGGTTGCTTGTGATAACTATCCTGGTGTCTTTTTTTCATGGAATTGACTCCTTCATGGCAGCAGGAGTAGGATAGTTTGTACTTACTACAGAATATGATATGCAAGGAACAAATACAGAGCAACCAAGTTAATGCATGGCCATGTGGTAACAAGTTAGTAAGACAAAGTTCTAGCATAGGTGAACTCAGTGAACTTGGATCCTTCCTAATGAGGACAAAATAACTGCCTAAGTGTGCAGCAGGTCTATCCATCTTCCAGGATGACTTTCCTGCCACAAATCACTCCTGTGACTGTAGGACACGCCCACTAAGAAATCAGACACCACCTTTTACAAACAGTATCTCATTATATCAATGCCTGCTATATGGCTTACCTTCCTTTTAACTGTTGAAGCTGTAAACTTAAAGAAACTTTCCTTAGCCAGTGAAGTCTTCTTATTTTAGGAGATGTAGGAGAGCTCCTTTACAGCTGCTGAGGGTGAGGATAAGGTGGCAGCTCCACCTCTTCTACTATTGAGGTGTTCACTGAAATCTCACAAGCCTTACCTGATTTAGAGAAACTTGGATATTTCCCAGTGGCAGGAATAAGTACTTGCAGGTAACACTCAAACTCTGTGACTACTGCTAATAATGTTTTTTCAAAATTTCTTCAGAAAATATCAGTCAATTTTCAAGTATACTTCCTGCTCCTTAGTTCAAATTGTGATGTTACTGGGAAAAACTATGCTTTAAATTAATGTTTAAATTCTAAACTGAATCCAGTGGTGTTCTCAGTGTAATGTATTAAGTGGATGCCAAAACAAGAAGGATATTAATAATATGACTCAGAAACTACCAAGTTCTCTACCCCAAAGGAATGCTGCTTCTATATTTTTGACCATGGTATGGCATTGCAATATTTTAAATAGTTTGGTTCTTTCGTTTCCAGAACCCAAAACTCAGGTATAGTGACTACTTGTCTCCTGCAGACAGGTGTTTTGAGGTTTTATAAATGTCCCATGTTGAAAAAATATAAAGATTATAAAATGTAGGAAGACAAACTGTCAAACAGAGGAGATCAAATCAAACTGCCTATTCTCTATTCGAGAACTGGGTATGCCGACAGCTACTGCAAACTAGAGTGCACCTGTAGCTTTTGTTGAAAATTAAGGGACTTCCAAAGTTAATTCAGATTTCAGTTTTCAAATTCATAGAGACTTGAAAATGCATTTTTAATGTAGATACACATTGTTATGTATAAATATTTAGATATAATTGTGATCCATAATTTGTGCATTTTGCACCTCCATGTCCATATTTCAGAAATTCTTTTTTCTTCAGGAATGCTTTGCAGGTGGAGGCAGCCTGCTTGAGAGCACGCAGTAACATTCATACAAGTTCACTGCATGGTGGTCAGCCTGAAGCTGGACTGCTGTCCAGCCCTGAAGCTCAGTGTCCTTCTGCCCTTCCATCCTGTCATTACTTTACAGGTCCCCTCCCTGGCCCCTTTCTAGGATCCTTTCCTGGTTTCAGCTTGTGTTAATGAGCTTTTTTATACACAAGTTTACTTTACTGCAGATGGTATTTGTCCACAGCCAGAAACACTTCCCAAGAAGTATCACAGCTCAATAAATAAGTTCAATAAACATCTTAGTGAAAATAAACAGTCCAGTGAAATGTTGCTCATATCAAAACAGAGATTAGCACGTATCAACCCCTATGAGCACCACAGATGATTCCTTTTCACGTCCCTCCTCTTAGTTTTAACAGTCTGATCTAGTACACTAGTATTGGAGATAGAAATTTATTTATATATATATATATTATGAGTTAATGAGACTTGGTATTTTTATCTGCCCACACCTGCACTGCATTAAAAACAAGATATTGTGTGCTTCTCTAAACTGTACCAGATAGAACTATTCATTCAGAGTGTAGTGTACTTTGCACTGCAGGAGTGTGGTAACACATGCCTTTTACCGCAGAAAGTCCTGGACATGTTTTTTATCCTATAGCTGGAATTTATTCTTTCTGTGCAGGCCATTAATTTTGTTTATTTTGTTTTCATTTTAATTTCCATGTAAAGAAGAAAGCAATCCTGACATACTGTTGATGTTTCATTATAAGCATAATTTCTGAGTGAAATGTCACACTTAAAAGAAACAATGGTAAGAAGCAAAAGGAACAGTTTTGTCATAGGTGAAAACTTACAATGAAACGTTAATGAACACTATTTTCTTCATATCAATACCTGTTTCTCTTAGTGAGATTTTAGAACGGGCATTTACCCCTTAGCATTGCAGACTTTATATAAAGATTTGGCTCCTGCACTTGACACATTTGAGAGGAACAAATTTGAGATACAACCATAATGAATAACACATTATCATCCAAAAAGTGAGGCTAACGTGTACTGCCACCAAATGGTCAACTGAATGAAAAGCACATTTCATCTATACACCAGGCAAAATTACTTTATAAATATACTCCAGAAATTACTTATGTTGTCTATTCAAAAGCATGGTTTTATTTATAAAATAATAAAATTGATACAGTACTTAGTATTTCAAGAACAGAAAATAGAAAGATAGGTGTTTCAGATCTAAAGGGAAATTATTATTGTATCAAATAAAAATACCTAACTTTTTGAAATCCCTTTAGTCTTCTTCATTCTCTCAGTTCCAGCCTTTATTATACCATTTCCTCACTGAGATCTGACCATCACCCAACTGTACTGAGCTTTGTCCCTTCACTGCTGCACAAGGGAGGCTTTTTTCCCCGTTAGCACTTTTCTACAGCTTTTGTTCCACAAGCCTACCCAGCATTATCTTGTCAGGGATTTGCTGTCCCCTCATTGGGACAATAAAGAAAAAACCTAACCAAGGCATATGCTCCCCCATCAGACTGCATGGATTTGTCTACTAAATTCAACTTATTGGCTTCAAGTTCTGTTTCAGGACTTGCTCCTGACACCATCTGATTGCTGATGACAGACCCACAGTCGGTCAGTGACCAGTGCTGTCCAGCACCATAGAAGTCCCAGTGCATGATGTAGCACTGTTCTTTGGTGACCAGTACCAGCCTACAGCAACTAGTCACCCTGATGCTTATCTCACCTTGTTTACAATACTACATTTGTTTCCTAAATTAAATTTTATGTTTTCCAGAGAAAAGCCTGTTTCTTCCTATATGTTTCTATGGTGTTGAACACAGCAGGACCCTGACTGGGACATCTGGCTACTATTATAAAACAAAAAATGAATCATGCCAATAGTAGCTAGGATTTGAAGAAAAGGCAGCAAAACTTACGGTCAGATTTTGGTGTTTGCAGCACAGGAATGTAAAACAGGCATCTCCTTTCTCATGGTCTCAGGCACAGACTGTCCTAATATTGGTACTTGGGCTAAAATAAAAATAAAATCAACAAAAAAACAAAGACTGACATATTTGGGGTGAGGACTACTCCAGTGCAGTACTTAGTACATGGGAACTCAGGGGGACTTTCAGACATTGTCCTGGTATGCAAGTGCTACCCCAGCTTTAACTCCACGATGAGATGGAAAGGTCAATCCTCATCCAAGACACGATTTTGCAACAGATGTCGAGGTGGGTGCTGAGCAGTGTGGAAGAGCAGCATGACCCAGCTAGTAGAACAGCTACAGCCTTTAGTCTGTGTAGTCCTTGGGGCAGCACTATGCCTTCCATCTGCCTGAAGAGGTTTAATTTATTTACCAGCACCCACGTTTGTGCTTGAGATAGAGCTGAGGGAGAAAGCTGCCTCCAACATAAACCTCTCCCTCTCTGAGTTTGGATGGGATGAGACAAAAAAGGGGAAGTAGAAGCAGTGAATTAATAAAATATGAAGGACAAGATAAAGTGCTGAGAGTGGTGGTAGTTAGAGAAGGCACGTGAGCAGCTTGGGATAACATATTTTTTATTTCCCAGCCCTAGTCTTTACAGAAATAAAGTTGCTTCTCTAGTCCAAGTTTCTTGGAGCCTGAGGGACCCAATGGTGAGGGCAAACCAAGGCATAGGGGAGGAAAAGGTGCAGATGAGATCTGAGAAGATGTGTAAAAGTGCATTTGTGAGATGAATGGAGCATTGAAGCTGTCACTGCAAGAATGATAGAGAGAGATAGAAATGCCAAAAGAGTAAATTTAAGTGCTCAACAGATTATTAAAATGGCAAGAATAGAAGAAAGTATCTATAAATCCCATTAGTCATTATGCACAAAATAATTTGTAAATATTAAGTTAATTTTTTAATGAAAGAGGTGCTGGAATATAAGCACCTGCAGCCAGAGGACATGCTCCAGTACACCAAAACAAGCTTTTCTAGACTGCACAATCACAAAACTAGACTGGGTTGACACAATGTTAATGCTTGCATTTAGGCATCTGAGCACACCTTATATTTTGTAGACTTATAAAAGAAAGTTACTTCCATTCAATTAAAGATAGTTAGGAAAAATTATATCCTGGAAGGCAAGACATAACAAATACTGAGATCTTGTCCTATGCTTGTCTGTGGCAACAGCTTGGGCTCAAAAAAGAAATCAAGTAAAGGGGAGACATTAAAAAAGCCATGGAAAAATCAGTCTCAGTTCTCATATCCTCTGGAAAATGTGTCACTGTGATGGTTCAGGATTAATTAGAGCTCTGACTCTGCTTTAAGGATAGAAAGCCAAATATCAGCCACAATAAAACAATACGCATTGTATATAATGTGATTACCTCAAATACTCACAACTACTGTAATGTTCTGAGAGGACTTTTCCAGACTTTTGGTAACTATCCTACTACACATATAACCCTTCTGCAACTGTAGCTAGAAACAGAGGCTTGAGCACCAGGCCTCCTCCATATTGATTTATGGGACAAAGAAATGTTGCCTAAAAAGCTCAGGAAATAAAGCCTCCCAGAGAGGACAATAGGTTTTCTTTACAAAACATATGTGCTGAATTTACATGTTTTTACTCTTTTCTGTGGGTCTACTCAAGTTGTATTGAAAGTTAATCACTTTATCATTTTTCACGTATGAATATCAACTATCCTGGAAAATAATAATTTCTAGATTTCTTGGAATAACAATGTGCTTTTGCCCTAATTGAAAGGGAGGAGATGGGGTGGGGAAGAGGAGAATAAAAAAAGAAGCCTGAAAATGAAAGACTTGTGCCAGACATGCTGGATCTGTATTTGCAATACCCTTGCTTCAGGGTATTTGGATGTATCCTGAATTTTGATTCAGACCATTAGAGAGACAGAATCCAACTGTAAAAGTCTGAGATCTGAGCATAGCGTGTATTTGGATGTAGAGTTTTGGCTGACCTATTTAAAGGATGATGTTGTGCAACATACAGATTACTCCATAATCTAGGCAAGTGCCAAGACGTATTTAATAGTAAAAAAGTAGCCAAGATCTAAAAGTTTATTCCTTTTTATTTTTTAAAATAAAAACTGAAAAAAGGAACTATATATCATATTGTAGAGTTTCACAGATATTTTCCTGTAGAAGAAGTTAACATTTCTCCTAGAAGAAAACAGCATTCAAATTAAAAAGGGCCAATTTAGCCTTACTTCTGTAAAATAAGACAGATTTGCTGGGATTATGAAACAACTGTGAAACTTCTTTTCCTGTAAGCTGGAAGAGGTTAGTTAGCCACCACCTAGTACCATCTGTTTGGGCAGCCTCACCTAACAAAAGTTCAAAACCAAGCCCCATTCCCAGAGCTGTACTTTATCTCTATTTCACTTCTCTTGGACTCTGCACAAAACCCAAGAGGGTTTAGCCACTATTACTGTCATTTCTATGTTCTTCTGAAACACTGGATCAAAATGTGAGTGTTCTAAGAAGCACTGTGTTGAGTTAGTGTGCTGAACAGCAGGGGAATTTAGCAAGGAAAAGGCATCATCTAAATAATGGACAAGGAATCAGGATTTTATTCTGTTTTCTGCTAATGATTTCTTTGTGGCCTGGAGGAATATTGTGTATTCCATCTGCCTTTGCTTCCACATGTGAGTGGCCGAGTAAAGGGATAATGATCTAAAAGCTTGCTTTAAGAATTAGTTAATAAGGGTGTTGACAATGTCAACTACCAGTTTTGTGTAACAAGAACGTGATCTTGGCCCTGAATGAGTCTTTTCCTGATGAAAAGCTGGTGTACAAATACCAGATTTAATCAAGAAAAAAAATGTCATTTCGTTAAACCTGGGTGTTGAAAACATAGAAAGTCTACTACTGAAAAAACTATCTCCAGGTTAGAAATGCAGACAGAGTATTCAGTGCTAAAAAGCAAGGTCCTGTGTGTAAATATCTGTAAATATTTACACCATACCCCAAATTTACTCAAAATAGAGATGCTGTATAGTCACAGAAAATAGATCAAGTTTATAGATGTAGAAGATAACATACAGATAAGCACCTCCACACACAGAGTATTACTGATAAAATACATTAAGTGGGCTGGCTGATGCTGAGATTCTTCTTGTTGGGTGATAACATATTCACTAAATTCCATCCATACTTCCAACAGCTTGGTGGTAATAGGCTCACTTTGGTTTCTCTTCTGAGAAAAGCATCCCATCGTTTCTGTTGGGGTATTCAGCTCTCTGGTGAGCCTCAGACAATACCTCAAAACATCAAAAAATTAAAAAAAAAAAAGAAGTGGGGCTAAAACAATCAACTGAACAACATCTATCAAAATCCACTAACTGTGGAAGTCAGAGCTGCACAGATGGTAGAGACTTGGGAGGCCGTGTGCTACTCGCCCTGCTGCAGTGCCACAATGCCCGCCTTCTATTAAACTCTCCTCCTGATGGGGTGGGAATTCTTATGTTCCTAAACCACTTATGGACAACTCATAGGAATAATGGAAATTTAATTAATGGAATAAAATATGTGCTGTAAATTAGGCAATTGTGTCTAGGATGTTCTCTGAACCTTTTTGCACTCAATTTCAAATTACTCCAAAGTCAGATACAAGGATATAATTTTTGATTTCCTCTGGCTCTAAGGATTTTAATGTCTAAGTACTTTACCATCTGTGGCATATTTACTCTCACAAGACTCCTATGATATATAGAGAGACTATTAAATTCATTTTAAGAATGAGAAATGAGAGCCAGAACAACTCTGGGATCAAATTGGTGACTCAGGCCTCAGTTGGGTATGAACTGAAGCCTTCCTTATCATCGACTAAAGCCTTTATTACTGCATACTTCACCCTCCTAGTATTATCTTTGCTGTGAGGTTTTTCAAGCTGGGGAATTCTGCAGAGTTGGCAAATATTGGATGAAAATTATTTATTTCCATTTTTTTAAAATCTGGACTGATTTTCCTAGAATGGAGGATATTGGCATGAGAGTGAAATCTGAGATAAGGGATATAGATTTACAATCATAACTTGAAGGTAAGTTTTGTGATATCAGTGAGATAGATATTCAAGCGAGGCCTGGAGGAGGGAAGGAATGGAAGAATTTCCTTGTAGAAGTGAAGAAAAAAAAACCATTAAAGCAATGCCTTACAATTTCTAGAAGGGTACAAAACTTAAGAGCCCTACTTGGCTCTTACCTAGCAGTGTTGGTTCACTTGTCAGAGCTGCAGATAGGTTTAGTTTTCCGAGCTGACTTGTAACTCCACCCCTGCTGCCCCTTACTGCCTTCTCCTCTGTGTGTCGAGCCCTGAAACATACTTTTTAGGCACTAGATGATATTACAGATATCTAAACCACTGTCCATCATTATTAACTTTCATTTTTGCTGATATCCATAAATTTTAGATTCTTTAGTTACGTTGGGTTGCTTTTTTTCATACTGAATCACAGTATAATACTTCCAATTCATATTCCTTACCTTTAAGTGTGGACTTTTTTATTACTGCTGGCCTTCTTCATGTTTATTTCAGTTTCCAAACCTCATTACTGTTGTTTTGATATCCTTTTCCATTGAATCAATAATTACATGCAAGGAGACTAATCCTTATGATACTGTATGGATAATTCATCACCAGCTTAAACTACTGTCATGAACTGCTATTTTCATTTTAACCCTTCAGCTCATTCTGTTCCAGTGAATTTACAATAATTTTTTAAGCTTTTGAGAAGCATCAAACAAATTCCTCTCTCATATTTGGCTAGATTTCCTATATATACAATGTGATAAATGTCACTGATGCTGATTTACAGTCTGCAATGAGTATCAAGAAAAAGAGGATGCTATGATCCTTCTAGCTCTCCCTATCTTGATATGATCATTTCCATTTTTCAGTATCTGTTTGCTGCAAAAACAGTGATCAAGCCGCAAAATGCACATGCAGCACATTAATGAAGCCCATTGATGGGGAGTGCTGTTAGCCTACAGCAAATAGACTTAATCTTCAAAGGAAAATGTTTGTTCTTTTCCATGACTTTTAAATAGTTAAGGCTAAAAACCCCGCACAACTGCCGCACATTGAATAACTTATGACAATTTTATTGCATTTTTAAATCAAGAGTCATAGATCTGCATTGTAAATGCTTATGGCTTACAGTTACATTTCCTCTGATATTCCCAGTGTCAATATATTCATGTTATATCATGAACCATTGAGAGCAAACACAGCACCAGTATTGCCACTGCCAGTATTATATTTCACTGAATGGCACTGGAACTCAGATTCACACCCTCTGGTGTGACAGGATTCTAGCTGGACATACCTGTGAGAGACTGAATGGTTAAACAGTAATAACTCAAAACATTTCCCCGATTTGTGGAGATGCCAGGGTGCTTTGCTGAGGTGGAGGAGGTGAGCTTTTGGGCGGGCAGTGGCTAAACCTCTGATCTGAAAAGACAGAGGGTGAAGGATGGGCTGTGAGTGATACTGGAGTCGGGCAGGTGCCTGTTGCCAAGCTCAATTGTCCTGCCTTGCACAAAACACTGCGATGGGGCTCCCTCCCCACCCCAGGGAAGTACTGAGACATTGGCTGTGGCCTGAGAGCGTTCATCTCTGTTAGCAGCCCTAATGGGCCATAACTGACTCAACTGTGCTGGTATGATGGGCAGCTCTGCTGTCTTAGAAGGTGTCAGGGACTCCCAAAATGTCCCCACTGCAGGGGAGCTACCTGGGCATTCCCACCTGAACCAGAGTGGATTATACACCCAGTGGATTTGTGTTTCATGGATTTTCCTATGGTTTTCTGCCCACCACTTCTTCAGGACTTCACCCATGATCAGATTCAGTTTGTGACCACATTTTGACCAAGACTGTGAAGCACCCAAGTCTCATTGTGTAGCCTATAAGTTGTGAGATCTTCATTCCCTTGTCCTTTCTCCCTCTCTTTCTTTTGCCTTGTGCTTGTTCTTGGGAGATGTTGCACTTTCATATTGCAATGCTTTCAGATTTTTGTACTACTGATAGGAAAGATGGATCTCTAATGTCTTTACAAACAACTCAGTGGGTGAGGGTCTTTAGAAGAAATGGGTATTAATGTCTTTGAAATGGGTCTTAATGTCTCTATCAACCTCAAGCCACACGAAGTTTTATAGAAACCAGGCAGTTTGACTACAGTTTGAACCACTGAATTTTAGGGCAATTGACAACCTGGTGTGCACTAAGTCTATTGCAGGACCCAGATAGCCTGGATTTCTGAACTTTGGAGGAAAATTATGTGTTCAAGGGGGAAATATGTGGTAGGTGGTTTGGGAAGGTTGTACCTTCCCAGTACCTCAGCCAATGGGGAAAGGAAGAGGGCAACAGGTGGCCAGGAGTTTAGGATTAAAGGAGGCTGCGTCCTCCAAAACCTTGAGAAACTGCATGAGTGTATGCCCCAGTGGATGCTCCTTTTATTCAAATAAAGTTGTAATACTCCTCTGTCTCCTTCATGCACACTGGCTTTGCATAGCGTGATTTTGTGCACATAACTATATGAAATAATAACCAAAATGCCTACATACCTGCTTTTCTTTGCAACCAAATTTTTCCATAATAAACCCTACATGTGTATATTTACAAACACACAGATTAGTTGTGTGTTTGTAAATATACAAATATACAAACACACAACATAGTTGCTCACTCTAATCTGCCCCAAGAGATCTATTAAAAAACCTGGGTTACCCTTATGGTCTGCAGTAGCTCACAAAAATATCCATAATGGGTCTCTGTTGAATTACATCTCATGGAAGAGTTAGAACTGTCCAGTATTTGGTCCAAAAATGTGAACATTTTAGAGCCAATGTTTCATGACTAACTGCCATTTCCTTCTTGAGTAAATTTTGAAACAATTCTTAAATATATGTGGTTCTTTCCTCTTTTTTTGCTGCTTAAGGTGCTGTTTCTGAGAAAAGGCAAAATAAAGTCACAAGAACTTGTGGCAAATTAAATATTTATGGATACCCCTATTCCTATTAATGATTCATGTATTTACAAGAAGTCCTTTAAACACGTTGACCAAATGCAAATGCTAGTAATTAGATCCAGTGTCCTTAAGCATTCTCATTATTGTTTCATATGAAGACATTTTTCTTAATTTCCCTTACTCAAAAAAGCTGTTATTCCTGGCATGGTATGGTTACCCTATTCTTCTGTAACAGTAACTGCATTTCAGTGGTGGGTGAAGAATGATTTTTATATGTACAATCTAAGTAAAACTCTTTGTGATCTGTCATGATGAAAGGTGCTCTGTGTACAGCACTATTATTAACTTGTTGTATTTCATCAGGTTATTTTATTTCACATCATGCCACTCCACTGAAAAAGCCTTGGCAAAAATAAATGCTGTGCAATGTCATCAATTGAGAAAACAGACTCCTTCAAGAGGCAATGTAGCATGGAGATAGCAGGCATCCCCACCAGCTGAGACTGCCATTGCTGGAACATGCAGGGATGCCTGTGGTTTCAGTGTGTTTTAGATATAAGACATGGTGTTCTTAACGTGAAATGAGATGTAAAATAGGACCAGAATTAGATTTTGAAGAATGATTAGTACATCAGCTTTTGAAGTAATACCTTTTCAGAACTACTGAATACAAATATTTTATTGGTTAATGCATTTGGATGTAATTTGACAAATTATGCAATGGTTTTTTAAGCATTTTAGCAGTCCTAATAAAAAACATCTGCATTCTAAAATAGAAGACTTCCATTAAATTATTAATCACTTCAAGAGTAAAGTAAAACTTTCAATACTTCCATTTATTTTACTGGAAAGTCAGTGCCTATTTCCTTTAATAATTCTCCTTTTTTTTTTCCTAGGTAGCTCTTTGTAATAACACAAATTTTATCATGGAGTTTTTATAAAATTTATAGATTACTATTGTAGCTAAAGAAGAAATATAACGAAGATTAAACTCAGGATCTGATGATTTTCAACTTGTGACCGTAACTCCTGAAATCCTAATCATATTCAACCAGCTCATGACTCCTAGATGTATTTTAGAACAGCTCATTTTAATGAAAACTAGACTCAGAACAATATCTAATGGATTTTGAAGTAAAAAAAAAAATCACATAAACACTTTATTACTTGTTTTGCAAAACTTTATAAAAACAAACAAGTACTACTGTGATTAATTCACTGTATTCCCAAGGCCTCATAAATCTACAGGCATTCTGTGACAATAAAATAACAAGTTTTGTTTTGAAGGTTGTAGCTAATACTCTAGTTAACAAATTTGCCTTTCCTTAAGGCTGAATAGCAGATTTGTTCCAAGCCTGGAGCAAGAGGTAGAGCATTGTGCTCTGCCACCAGCAAAGACCAGGGCTGTGCTCCAGTTTTGGGAGCCACTGTCTGCTTTGGCCACCTCAGTGAGGTGAGGAGGCAGTGATTACACCAGGTCTCTGCCCTTCAAAGGGTGTGTTTCAAGGGAGACCAGCCAGCACAGCATGGTTTGCACTTCCACACTTCCAAGCTATCAGATAACCCTATATTATTTTTTCTTATTCTATTGAAAAGAAAAGAAAACCTGTCAAAAATGGATCAGGTTCTCTGGTAAACAACACTGTTCTTAAAACTGGAGAGTTTAAAATGAACAAAGATGATTTTTCTCTTCACCTTTCTAATTCTGCCCTATGCCTGAAAGGCATAGACTGAAATAGATCTTCATAGGCTGCATTCTGGTAAAAGAACTAACTGGTAAATGCACCATAGCCATGACTTCTGCAGCCATGGACTTCATGGCCCCTCATCACCTGCACTGGAATAAGTGGTATCCAGGTTACAACTAACTTTGAGTATGCTAAGGAATAGTCTGCACTACATTTACAGCACTTCTTTGGATGCACAATGATGCAGTGTCAACACAGAAATAAAAACCTATGTCCAAGTAGGTAGTATAAGTTAAAGTAAAAACTAAGGTTTCCCATTTCATAAAGACAGGCAGCTATACCAGAATATTTTTACCATACTTCTGGTAAAATCTCATAGGGTACTATTCTCAGCCCCCTGTGGCTGTAACACAATGGGTGGACTAAGCATTCGCCCTGCATATGCTGCTTGGCATTAAGTCAGACTTCTTAACAGTATCTCAGTGGCATTTTCCCCAGGCCAATTTCCTTTGTTGGGGTTTCTTTTCTTTTTTTTTTTTTCCTTTTTAATATGAAAAAATACATGTCACTGAAGAACCACATGAGAAACAGTCTTGAAATTCTGACATATCCTTCATCTCAATGGAACTGACCTCAATGTTTCATCTTAATGAAATTATTGCAGGGTTGCATAAAAATGTAACTTCTTAATAGCAAATGCAAGCAAAACAAGAAAAAATATACTTGCTACCAGAGTGAAGTCTATTAAACTCCATTGTATCACTTCGTTAGAAATGACTGATGAAAGAGAAGACTATCAGCCATGTAAAACATCAAGGATGAGGATGAGGAGGTTTCAGCAGTAGGGAGAAGGAAGTGCTGGCAGAGGTTGCTGAACAGCTGCCTGCCCAAAGGCCTTGGAATTAAAGGCTTTGGAATTAAATAAAGGTGGATTTAAGGTGTCTGTCCATTCAAGTCCAGTGAAAGAAAAATCATGTATGGTACGATTCAGCAGCCTTATCTCTAACCCAAAAACTTGCATTAAGCTAACACACCAGAAGCTTTTGCAAATTGCCCTGACTGGGATTGTTTTGGCAAAAATTTGGGTTCTACAACATTGCAGAACTGCTATAAAAGTTAAAAAAAATTATCTTCAAATCAAATGAATCTGCAAGTAACTGTTACTTAGTAAATATAACTGGTTGGCAAAGAGAATGTGTAATTTCAATAAATACCAAATAAATTCCATACATTTCATATATATCCCATATAAAGAACCTCTCTCAGGCCTTGAATATACTCTTGGCTTTAGGCTTTCATACTCCACCTACTTCCTACAACACTCTAATCTTCCATTAATTGTCAAAAGTTTATTTTTTATTTATTACAATTACATGGTTTTTATGGGTCAAGCATGAGGCCTTAGGAAAAATGCTGGGATAGAAAGGAGGGGGAAGCAGTTTGAATGCTGATGAAGAATTAATTTAGTTCTTCCAGGCTTTTAAGGATGTTTTCTTTCTGGAAAGACATTAGAGGTATTTAATTCATGTGACCTCTATGTCATTTAGGACAATGCTTTGATTATTTTTTACTATGCTTTCTGTTTTATCTTTTTTATTCGTTTAATTTAGAGGTCTTTGTTACTTATCAGATGTGATGTTTAAACTCTGCTGTAATTACTGGCTTTTCTTCTTTCTCACATTTAGTTTATTAATGTTGTTACTTAGAGCAGATTGTTTAAATATTTTGAGAATCCTTCAGGGATTGATAAAGGGCAATTAATATCAACTGTTGATATTGTCTTTTCTTTTTCCCGTGCTCCCTAGATCTTATCTTCAATTTAGATTAAAGGGATGAGAGAAGGAAAGGAATTCTAGTCATTTGGACTAGGATTTAGAATGTAAATGTCTTCAAAGTTGTGCTCAGCTGTTTTGGCTTAGCCTTCTGTAATGACAGGGACCATCTGAGGACTTTGGACTTGAATCCAGGTTTGGACTCCTTGGAAATGAACCTCATACACGGAGGCAAAGATAAACACACAAACATACACACAAATGTTCAGGCTGAACTGGGCCCACCTCTAATTGCATATTTATAAAATTATTCTGGTATCATAACAAGGTTTGTAGTAGAATAATCATACATAAAGACAGATGGTCAGAGAAAAATTGGGAAACCCCTAAGACAAAATCTGAAACACTATTTGCTAGACACCCTTCCCTCTTCTGTTTGCCAGTCTGGCATATAAATCAGGATATTAATTCCTTGCATATTATGAATGAAGTAAAATATTTTTTAGAAAACACTGAAATTTTAAATGCTAAAATACTCTATGTGTCTAATGAGATACAAAATGGCTCCAAATGTTGGCTCAGCAGTGAAAAGGAGTGCACCGGATCCACTGCTCTTATTCATGCATACAAGCTTCAGTGAGATAGAAGGAGTCCCAAACCACTGCAGGACATGCTTTGCAGCAGATAGAAGTCTTTTCCCAGAAAAAAAATGTGGGTAACGACTGAGAAAACTGAGAGGAGGTAGAGAAAACTCTCAGATGCCAGAAGTGTGGGAGGCTAGCAAGATGCACCTAGTATTGACTAGTGGACAATTATTGGATATTTACAAAATGACAGCTAGATATACAAACTGGAAATACTTAACCAATAGAGGAAAAAAATTCCTACAGAATCTAAGCTTATCAGCCATAATTCACCTTTCTGATTTTAGCCAGCTTTGCATTTCTGCCTTCTTTTAAGTTCTCATATTTTACTTTTTCTGTACTTCCAAACTACTTTGTCACTTCATATTTACAGGGCAGAATAAAATCCAAATCAGACTCCGAATCTCCTGGATGATTTTTGAACTACAGCTGGATTCCATTCTGTAACAGGGTGGAAGGGCTGGAGTACAGGGTGATATGGAGATCGCTTACTTGCAGCAAGGCAGACTTCACACAGCTCTGGACTTTGCGTGGAATTAGGGGTTCTACATTTCTCACAAAAACCCAGATGTGTATTCTTGTAACTGAAGACTTTCTATCAGCCCTCATCTTCCTCCTTCCTCTCTTCTTCCTATCTTTCACCTCCTCAGTTCAGCATCTCTTTTTTTCTCTTCTCTGTCTGTCTGTTGTTCTGCCTCCAAAAACTGTTCCATGCATGTGCTCATCTGTGGTCTGTGGTTCCTGCCTGTGGGCAGGTTTGGACCTTGAGACATGCTAGGTAGCTTGCTATTGGTAACTTCTCCACAAAAGAAAAATGAATTAGCGTGGAGTAGGAACCCACACATTGCTAGTAAGGACAATGTCATTGACATATGAAAACTGAAGGACAGAAGCACAGAAAAAAGGTTAAACAGGCTGGGTCTGTGTGACTCCTAGGAAAATTAAATTGTGGATTCAGACTGTTTGGATTAGGGCTGGCCTTGTTAGCATTTGTGCTCTGTCTGGTTTCATCTCGCCTAACTCTGGGTAGATAGCCAGGTACCTTAATCAGGAATGTGTTCATTGTTAGCTCCCTCTTGAAAGAGAAGGGGATCCCTCTTATTCAGCTCAACCCTAACACTTCCTAAAAAATCCTGTTTCCTAACAGACTACTAAGAGAGCCTCATGCAAATATGATCTTAATTTCAGTCCCTTAAAATGAGAGAATTAGATCTTTGCATTCAGTTGTGCCCCACAAACTTTAACTCTGAACGCATCAAATTGAGGAAGAATGAAAATGTAGACCTGCAGGCAAGAAAGTGGTGCAGCTGAATCCTGTGTGACACTTCTATTCAGCCAGTAGCATGGCGCATGTCATTCATCATCTGGCACCCCACATTTGCTTTTTGGGACATACGGTAACCAGAGAAGCCACAGTGCTGTTCAGTGCTAAAGGCATAAAAACGTGCCGGTCTTTGTTTCTTACATCCCCAGAGACTCAGCCAGCAAGAAACACATGTTGAGAGGTCTGAAAGAAACCCACAAAAATTAGTCAAATAATGGAACCAGGTCTTCTACTCTCCAAGGAATACACACAATGACATTTTCTGCAATTTAGCAGTTTACAACTTAATGGGTTGAGAAAAAAATCTGAATGGGAAGAGTCCCACAGGTTGGGCTAGTTCTATCTGTGGATCAGCATTTTGTGGTCCAAACCCACTACCTGGACAAAAAGAAAAATCCAGACCATGCTTCAACTAAAGAAAAAACATAAACTTGTTTGGGCAACTAAAGAAAAAACATGAACTTGTTTGGGTGTTTTTCTGTATCAGGGCTGATTTCAAATTTCTCATACCTCTGACCATGTGAAATCGTATTCAGAACAGTGAGTACACAAAAGTATTTTGGCATCCAAGCTATCAAGAGACAATGGCCAGCCTTTGTTCTCAAGAATAAGATCAGAGCTAATCCCTTTCAAGAAACTTGTGCTAGGCTGCCATAAAAGTAGTTTTTGTAAAAAGAAACTAATTTTTATTATTCATAACTAAGAATATTCAGTACTTACCTAAGGTCAAAAGAAAATTGCCACACTTTTAAAATCACACTTATTTCATAAAAATCCTCATTTTCTCCTTCTCAGTCAGTTATTTTATTTTACTAATTAATAAAGGCCCAAGTCTGAGTAGACAATAAACATCCCCGAGCACAGGTGTCTGCTGTCAATTGAAGTGCAAGAGTTGAAGAAGTTAGCATTTTCTGTGTAACTCCTCGAAATAATAGCCTAAGAGAAGAACTAATTTTAGAATGGAGCATGGGATATCACCCAATCCAAGAACCTGCTCAGAGCAGGACTACCTGCAACATCAGCTCAGGCTACTTAATGCCTTGCTCAGATGAGCTGAATGGAGGCCGCACATCCCTTTTGGCAACCTGTTCTAGTGCCTGCCTGATCCCACTTGGAAAATATTTTCCTTAGCATCTTGAAGGTGTAATTCCCAGAGTAACAGCAGGTATCCAATTATCTTGAACTGATTAAAAGGTAGAATGTTTGCATTACAAAAAACATTTCCTGGAAGGGATAAAAAAAGTATTTTCTCTCTGGAAACTTTAAAAATTCATGTTACAGATATATTGTTCTTCCATTTATCCCCTAAGAAAATTGTTCTTGGAAGAACAGCCCCTGCAGAAATTGTTATATCTGGAAACCCTGGAGATGCCTTAGAAAAATGAAAATAAATGGTGCAGATAATGGAGTTACTAAGATTTTTGTTTTCATAAATCTCTCACAGAGGAACCTATACTTTTCTGTCTTATATGCAGCAGAATTAGAAAAACATTGAAAGAGATGCCATTGACATCTACAAATACACTCCTGGCAGTTCATTCTATTTCAATGCTGACAAAATTTCAGTGTCTCAAAAGCATCCAGGAAAACACCCGATTACTTTAATGGACCCTGGCTGCAGAGCACTGTAATGAGACCACTTCATTGTCAGGGTCAGTTTAAATCAATTATGCCCTTGATCCCTGTTTTGAGAGACTGTTTACCACAATTTCTCTCTCCATGACTAAATATAACACTGATGTAATGGCCATACTGTTGATAAATGCCAAGAGCTAAAGGCCAGTCATATGAGAATTACCTAGTTGTGAATTTTCTTTCAGGAAAGGTACTGAACATAGAATAGTTGCAAAGTTTATAATATGTATCACTGCATACAATCAATATCTAACAGTTTCCTGTCACATATCTATAAATTTGTCTGTCCCACCAGAAGTATTCTAGCTGCCTGGGATTGCATGTGAAATAAAACTGAGGAGCTCCATAGTCATTCCCCAGTCTGGCAATGTGTACTGAATTCCCAGCACACCATTGACCCATCCTTCCTTACACAAACTGCCTCAGCTGTAAAACCTCCCACCTCAGGAAGGTCACATCCATGGGACATGCACATGAAGGGCCCTGAGGAGGTGTCATAATCCATCAAAGACCCACAAAGCTCTCCCCAGCCTCATTGCTGAGGCCTTGCAGCAGAGCATTGCATGTGATACAAAGTGATCCGACAGATTCAGAGAGATCTGCAAGAGACTGTGTCAAACTTGTCCCCCTCCCGTGGGGAGGTACCTCGGCATTCCCACCCAGCCCAAGTGTATAACAATCCACTGAACTCAATGTTTCCTTTCACCATCAAGAAGCCCTCATGGAGACCACCAACAGGACACCATTGGGATCAACAGAGTGGTGATATTTTCTAGTTAATCTGTTTCTATCACTCTCTTTCTTGCCCCCACCTCTATTCTATTCACTTTGGCATATGGTGTCATTTGCACCTTAATTCAGGCAGAGGCATTTCTGAAAATTTTAATAGCTGGAATTTTAATAGTTATGATGGGGCTAGAAACCCACAATTCCAGCAAGTTTGGCTGTTGAAGAGGTGCAAGGTGTGGCCCTTTGTGACACAGGACACAGGTGCGTTGTGTCAGGACCCTCAGTGACACGGGACATTGGGGTGCCCAGAGGCTCTTGTGACGTGGCAGAGCCCCGCCCTGCCAGGGGGGTACTTAGGGGGTGCAGAGCCAATCCCATGCTGACCAATCACATGAGAACCTCCATCTCAGGAGAAAGCAGCTCCCAGGATCCCCCTGCATCAAAGGACATCTGAAATGGAAGAGGCCAAGGTAAACCCCAGCTCCCAGCCCCCTAGTCCCTTGACCAGGCTGGGAGCAAAGGGCAGCTCAGGCCTGCCCCTGTCAGAGACTGAGAAGGAGGGGGCCTTTGTCAACATGGATGAAGAGTGGAAAGATGATGCAGGTCAAGAATGTTCCCCAAGGGGAAGTATTTGTGGCCGAGAGCTTTGCCTGTGGCAAGAAATGAGACTCCAAGACTTTTACCAACTGCAAGAAGAAATGACATTGCCATGTGAGGTAGGTGTGAGAGTCCAGTGGGGAGGTGGAACACAGCAAGAGCTGTGCCACTGTGAAGAAAACATGACAGTGCAGTACCCATGGCATGAAGATGATGACAGATGCCAAAAGTGCTCCCAGTGGGAAGATCCAATATACCAAGAGCTGTCCCAGTGGGAAGGGGAGGGATACCAGGATCTATCTCTTTTGCAAGATGTGCAAGGCCATCCACACATGCACCAGTTGGAAGTGGACAAGAAAGACTCAGAGTTATCCCAAGTAGGAGACAACAGTGACAAGGACTTATCCCAAGGAAAAGGCTACAATGTTGAAGAGCTGCCCCGATGGGAAAAAAACAAGAGTGACCAAAGGCAGTCCCAACAGGAAGAAGGTGTGAGCAGCCAGAGGCTGTCCCAATGGGGAGAAGGAGTCAGATACAAGACCTGGGACAAACCCTTGCATACAGAGAATGATGAGGATGCCCAAACTTCTGCCCAGCAGAGGCCAAGCTCTTCTGGCAGCATAGGCACTAAGGTATCAGAAGAGGCAGCCCATGAGCTGTCCAGCACCTCTCCTGCCCTGGGAAGTCCCATAGAGGCTGAGCCAGCAGCTGTTGCTGCTGCGGCTGGAGCTGCTGAGGAGAAATCCCCTGAGTCTCTGGCTCCCAAGGAGGAAAAAGCACCAGATTCTCCTGTACCCAGTGATGAGATGCCATTGTCAGGGATAGAGAGACCAGAGACAGAGATAGACAGCCCAGAGAGCCCAGGGACAGAGAGCCCTGCCTCACACAGCACCTCAGGCTGCAGCCAGGCTCTGCTGGACTTAGCAGGGCACATCAGCTCTGAGGTGGTGTGCAAGGCTGAGCTTGAGGTCCAGGCATCTGGCCAGCAGCCAGAGGAACAGAGGGACGTGGACCAAAGCATGGCTGCAGAACTGGAAGCAGCAGCTCCAGCAGAAAGGAAAGAGAGACCAATCTCTGCCTCACTCAGCCCCTCACCCAGCCCCTCACCCAGATTGCTGGGAGCCCAGGCACTCAGTAAGCAGGAAGAGGATACAGGCAGGGAGTCATCCCTGTCAGGACAGGGATTGCACGGTGGAGAGGAGAGAGAGAAGGGCACCTTGGCTGGGGATCTTGAGCCTTTCCAGTATGATGATGAAGAAGACCCAGAGCTCTCCCATCAAGAAATGAACAAATACCAAGAAGTGTCCCAAGGGGAAGCCTGCATGGAGCAAGAGCTGTCCCCAGGAGAAGCTGTTAGCTACCAGGAATTGTCCCCAGGGGAAGCCTGCACAGACCAAGAGCTGTCCCCAGGAGAAGCTGGTAGCTACCAGGAATTGTGCTCAGGTGAAGCTTGCACGGAGCAAGAGCTGTCCCCAGGAGAAATTGGTAGCTACCAGGAATTGTCCCAAGGGGAAGACTTCATGGAACAAGAGTTGTACCTGAAAGAATCCAGGAGCTACCTAGAATTTTCTGACTGGGAAGAACGTATGGAGAAAAGGCTTTCCCAAGAAGTCGGTAGCTCCCAAAACTGGGAAGAATACAGAGAGCAAGAGCTGTCCCCCCAAGTCAGTAGCTACCAAGAACTCTCTGATAGGGAAGAGTCCATTGTCCAAGAACTTTCTGAAGAGGAAGATTCCATTGGACAGAAGGTATCCAAAGGGAATATTAACAGACCTTCCATGCAGTCCAGCTGGGAAAATGACAGTGATAAAGAGCTCATGCAGGACAGATGGGAACACATGGGTGTTCACCACACTGAGGTCAAGCCCTTACTGCAGAACAAGGATGAGTGGGACAATCTGAGCGTCCTTGAGCTGTCTGAAGAAGAAGACAGAGACAAAAGACTGGCACACTTTGCAGAGGATGAGCTTCCAGCTCCTGTCCCTCAGGAGGCTTCGGTTGAGCCTCTCCATGTGAAAGCCCAAGCACCCAGAGGACCTGCAGTTTCTCCTGCCTTCAAGAAGCAGGTGCCAGAGGCAGGCCCTGCCCCGTGCAGCATCCCCAGCTGCTTAGGTCCCCAGCTGGGAGCCCAAGCCTTCAGGTGGCAGCCAGCTCCCCACAAGAAACCTCCCTCTTATGTTAGACCGGTGCTGCGGGCACTGTGCAGACAGTTGTGCTGCCCCTGCCTGGGGCCGCAGCCTGAGGATTAGGGCCTGCTGCTGATGCCAGCCTGGGCCCCGCAGGTGGTGGCTGGCATGCAACCTGCCCCACATCCTGAGGGAGCCACACAGGCTGCTGCTGCATCCCAAGATATAGAAGGGAGGCAGGGATGCCCTGGGAAGAGATATCCCTTTAAGTTGGGCGACACAAAGAAATGTTCTCCCACAGTTCCTTGTGCCTTTATGTTAATAAGCCAAGTTACATCATCTCGTTTCCCCTCCGCATTTCTAGAATGTTCCTCACTTCTGCTTTCCCTATTGGTCCTCATTCCTTACAGCTCCTTCCCAGAATCCCAGTTGGCTGTTACCCTCTAACCCTGCCTCTGCACCGTCCCTATTCCCTCAACCCATTGGCCCTCAGACCTGATGCTCCACCTCCCTTATCCCGTATATGACCCTGGACCCTCCTTTGTTCTTGGTTCTTTGTCCCTGGTTCCCTTTAGTGTGCTGCTAATAAAGGCCCTTGGAATACCATACAAAAAGCCCCTCCCATGTGCTTTTCTCTCTGTTGACCTTCTAGTAACAACGATTAACAACGTGTGGTGCAAGCACCTGGTGCACAGAGATATCCCTTTTTGAAGAGGACACTCTCAGGAAGGTGGTAGTTTTGGCAGATCCTGCCGCGCCGCCAGAGGCGGCAGCCAGCTCCCCACGAGAAGCATCCCTCCTATCTCAGACTGGCGTTGTGGGCGCTGTGCAGACAGTTGTGCTGCCCCTGCCTGGCACCGCAGCCCGAGGATTAGGGCCTGCTGCTGGCCCCAGCCCGGGCCGCGCAGGTGGTGGCTGGCGCACAGCCTGCCCCATGTCCTGAGGCAGCCACACGGGCTGCCTTTGCCTAGACGTGGCCCTGCAGCCTCAGCACTGCCCGGCTGCTTTGGAGCATCCCAAGTGGGTGTTTTCAAGACCAAATATTACTCATGTGGCCAGCCCAAACCAGCACTCCTGAGGGACATTTAGTGGCAGGTGGCTCAGCGGTGAATCACAGAGAATCATCAAGACGGGAAGAGATCTTGAAAGTCACTCAATCCCACCATCACCCTGGCACCACCATCATCACCCTGAAACCATGTCCCCAAGTGTCACATCTGGACAACCCTTGAACACTTCCAGAGATAGTGACTCTATCATCTCCCTGAGCAACTTCTTCCAATGCCTGACAACTCTGTCAGGGAAAAATTGTTTCTGATATTTAATCTGAACCTTCCCTGGTGGAAAGGCCATTTCCTCTCACCTTGAAAAGGTTACCAGCTGATCCTTTGGGATTTTATCCATGAAGAATGGGCACAGACAGGAGGTATTGCTCCCAGGGTCTCACTGCACACTGCAGGATTGCAACACGCACAGTTCCAATAAAAGGTGGGTTTAAGAAATCATTGTAGTAAGAAAAGGAAAACCCCCACAAAAAAAAACCCACACGAAAAAAACACAGAGAAAGAATAGTAATAAGAATAATGATAAAATAAGATGAAGAAGATGAAGAATTACTTCTAATAAATAATAATAAGAATAAGAATAAGAAGAAGAAGAAGAAGAATAGGAATAAGAAGAATAGGATGATAGAAAAGAAGAAATAGTAATAGTAGTAAATAATAATAAGCAAAAGAAAAAAAATAATAATAAGATGAAGAAATAGTAGAAGTAAATAATAACAATAATCATTATCATTGATGATAATATTATATTTATGATAACAATTATATTGATTATAATAATAAGTTAAAGTACAAATACACACATATTCTAGAATTACAGAATGCTTTGTATTGGGAAGGGCCTTAAAGATCCTCGAGTTCCATTCTTTCTCTTTCTGAGATCTCTTTCCTATTTCTTTCTATCTCTCTACTTCGCATTTCTTGTTAAATAAAATCCATGCTAAATAAAATCTGCATGTTGTTGTCATCATATGGTCTCATTTGTGTGCCTTGGTTTGGGCAGCGGCATCTCTCCCTAATTGGATTGGAACATATTCTCTGCTCTGCCTGTCATTATAGCAGCGGTGCTCCAGCTCTCTGATGACCTCCATCACTCTCCTCTGAACTTCTATTCTATTCTATTCTATTCTATTCTATTCTATTCTATTCTATTCTATTCTATTCTATTCTATTCTATTCTATTCTATTCTATTTTAATTTTACATCCTTCTTATGCTTGGGAACCCAGACACAGATGTCGTGTTCTGGGAAGGGTCTCACAAAAATGGACTAGAGAGCCACAATCACCTCCCTGGACCTGCTGCTCTTCGCTCCTTTCCATGCAGCCCAGCATATGGCTGGCTTTCTGAGCTGTGAGCATAGACTGCTGAGCTTCTCCTCCATCTGCAAGCCTAAGTCCTCCTCCTCAGCCTCTGCCCTGCTCAGCTGCCTGTCCCCTGCAAACCCTGTGCTAAGGGTAAGATCCATACAATCTCTGTGTCATTGGCAAAACCATTAAGGAACTCTTGTGCCAAGGCAGAGCCCTGAGGGACACCTCTCCTTCCGGGTCTCCACCTGAACATGGAGCCACTGACCAAAATTCCCTGGCTGCATCCATCTGCCCAACTTTTCATGCCCTGTATAGTCCACCCTCCAAAGCCAGGCCTCTGCACTGTGGGGTTTGGGGTCTCATGTGGCACTGTGTCCAAAGCCTCACAGGGGCTCTGGGCATACCAGTGATGTCAGAGACTGAAATGTTATGGGTAATGGCTTAAGCATTGCTATGAAGCAAGCCTTTTCACATTATGGCGAAATTGTATAAAGAAGCTGTGATTAGCGAGGGCCACCCATCCTTCATGTTTGGACTGAAACTTTGGACTGTGATTTAAGCTGCCCAACAGAGCTTGAGATACAATAGTGACACTACTGTTTAATTACCTCAGGTTGAGGGAGATAAACAAGACTGAGGGAGAAGAATGTATCCACAAGAAAGCCAAATCCTGCAGCTGTCCTGAAAATTAGCTCTGGCTGGGTTTGGCCAGGAGGAGGCCAAAGCCCACAGACTCATCTGCTGAGGCCAGGTTTGCACACACTCCCTATCTGTCAGGACCCAGGACATCCCTCTGGCTGTTCTGAGCAGCCAAGACCCTGCCAGGGGGCTCAGGGACCCTGGCACAGAGCCCAAGATGCCGGTGGGTTTGATTATGACCCATGGAGCAAGTTACCAACCTTAGATGAAGATCTGCAGGCCACGACAGTTAAGTAGAATAACAGTGAATTTATCATTGAGCGAAAAAGTAGATTTTGGGGTTTCTAGAATGGAGGTTCAGGGGGCAAGATGGAGGGATCTGGGTGCATCCAGCCTTTCTTCTTCCTTCTTCTTGGCCTCCATCTTCTGCTGTGATGTTGGCACTTTTAGATTGGTTTAGAGTAGAAGCTCACTGTCTAATATAGGTGATAGCTATTGGAAACATTGTATACATAATTTTTAGTATAAAGACTTAACACTGCCCTGGGAGCAGGCAGAATGCCTCGGACTGTCTTGCTGAGCCAACCTCCGCAGGACAGGAGAAAGAATTTCATAGGTAAGATACAATAAACAATCTTGAGACCAAGAAATGAAGAGCTCTGACTCCTTCTTTAAGTGCCGAGCTGGGAAAAGAAACTTTCTAACATTTCTCAGGGTCACAGTGACCAGCAAGAGACTCCCACACCTACCAACTAAAAAGGAAGGAGAAAAGCTTTGGGGGTGAGGCATAACCTCGGGTCTGAGGCAGTAACCAACATGCACCAGTTCTTGGAAACATACACGACAAGCATACATCAGTGAATATCCATCCATATTTCTTATCTAGAGGAAGAGTGGTGTTATGTTTCTCCTGTAAATATAATATGTATGTATATATATGTGTGTGTATATATTTATATATGTAGTATCCCTTAGTATTACACCTGCCATGAATGTTAACAGGTTCTGTTAGGATCTTTGTGCTGTTGTGCTCTCTTTCCATCTTGACATGTGTTTAAGATTATGGTGATCTAGGCTGCTTTAATCCGCATGACAGTGAAATTAAATAAACTGGTCTTAAAAAGGATACTGAGTTGCATCATTTTACTGGATGATATTTAAATTTTCCTCTTGGGGTAGCACCACTGTGAGAACCCTTATAGCCTGAGAAATATCATAGTTTTAAAGGTTGTTACTGTACTTTAGTTCCTAAAGAATGATATACAATGTGTACTTCATAATTTACAATATTTTATCCCTATATATGCTTATAACTAAAGCAGTGACATTTCCCTCTGCATTTACTAAACTTTAGCAAAATCTCTGAAGCACCAGTAGTCTGATTTTAACAATAGCATGTCTTAGACAGCGGTCAAGCTAGAACTGAAGAAGCTCTGAGATCAAAATGTAAAAACAGTGGTAATGTAAAGTAATGTAAAGTCTTTGAAGGAAAGATATTTTACTTTTCCTTTCCAGCACTTCTTGACAGTGTTGCTCTGTCTCATTCATGTGATGGAAATATATGGCTCATCTATATACAGTCCTTTCAAATATTGGCCTATGAATGTGGGGACATTAATTTTCCTTCATAGCTGCCAAAACCAATGTGCTATAATTTGCCCTATCCACATGAAAGAGCGGACAAAAAAAGGAAAAAAAGAAAGAAAATAAAAAGAAGGGGGGAAAAAAGTTAAAAAGAAAAAAAATGAAAAGAAAGAAAATAAAAAGAAGGGAAAAAAAGTTAAAAGAAAAAAAAAAGAAAAGAAAAAGAAGGAAAAAAGTTAAAAAGAAAAATAAAGAAAATACATCCTTTGTTGGAAGAGACAGAAGACAAATCTCAATCTGAAACATACAAATACAATACCAAGGTGAAAATTTTTCACAGTTTTCATGTGTATCTGAAGTGGTGCTGTGCTCTGCATAAAGTATTACATTTTCTTTATCTGTGCTGTTATTTCTTTTAAAGGGAATTGTGACAGGCTGAAACAGGTACAGAAGGTAGAAATAATATTGAGACTGATAAGAAATAACTTGAATTTAATTAATGCCTGTTACTTTCGGTTTCTCAGTCTCTGACATGGCAAGAGAGTTTACAAGCCAGGATTATCACATATCAACCGAGTGAAAAGTAGACAACACAGTAGAAGTGATTCACAAACCACTGCTGCTCATGTACACTCTATGACTTGTCACATGTATGCCGGATTATAAACTCAAGTCTTTTAACTAACAACTCCTGCTCATCTTGCTGCAAAGAAAAAGCATTGCTAAACTGTGTAACAACTTTTTGAGAAAGGAAAACCAAACATCTCCATTCTTTATGTATTTGAATGCAAAAGAAAGATCTACAGTAAAAAACATAGGCTTGTAAGATACAGGTTTCCACTAACCATTTTCATTTATGTGTGCATAACTGTGTGCATTATTCAGTGTTAGTAATAAAGAGGCTACAATTGCTCATCACCAGTTTTAAAATTGTCTAATGCCAGTGCTGTGTGCAAATAAGATGGGAGCTTAGAAGCTGCTGTCTAAAAAGAGACATTTTACCCTCAGTCCTGAGAAGCATTCTCAAGATGTAGCAACAGAAGCCCTGAGGAAAAGAATAATTACTTTGGGGTTGCTGGAGGAGGTTGTGTAGTATTTGAGCTCCTATTAGGTTTGTTACAGATCACATTTATTTCCCAGGTCTGAGATCTGAGTACTTAGCCCAAAGGAAATTCCATATCATTTTCTACTTTGGAGAGTTTAATTTTACAGAGAAAGCTTTATTCCAGATTAGTTGAGTAATCCATAGGCCCTGGTGTAATGCTAGGAGCTTACTTAATACTCTAGCAATTTCTCATTGTAACTTCAAATATAATTTTTTTTAGTTTAGCTAACCGCTTGTGAGTCTTTAATTTGACAAACCAATCACAGAGTCTAGATTTATTCTCAAAATATAGGGGCATTTTACTTTTCAGGAACCACTCCTAGGTCTGCACAAAACCGTGGCCTGTGTCTTGGAGCTATCAGCACCCTGATTCCAGCTCATAGGGCAGCTGATGATGTGCATGGACAGCAAAATGAAAGGCACTCGACTTCATTAATTTAAACCTTCATTTCTTTGACAACAGCATGCCCATCTTCATGCACAAGTTTCTGACCGGTTTCTTCTTTGAATTTAATTTTGAGAGAGTGATTACATTCTGGTATCAGACATCTGGAGTTCTTTTTAAATTTGGGTTCAGTTTTCTAGTCTTAAATTTATGGATGACTAATGTAAGACTTTATCAGTAGTGAGTTTATACTTACATATCATTGTTATTTGGCAACCCTTAGTTAGCAGACCCATCAGCAGTTTATTTTGGCATATGCTGATGAAATAAATTATTCCACTTTCCAACTGCTAGTTCCTACCCATACCTTCTCGCTGGAGCTGGCATCAATGTTCATGCAGCTGCATGGTGAACTGATACACTTTCTCTGCAAAGTTTCTTTTGGCTAAACCTAGACATCTTTCAGCAGTTACCACATTTGGTCATGACGCTGGCCGCTAACCAGAAGTACTCCCAAAATTAAAAATGTTACATGTGTATCTACTCTGTGTTAGAGAGTATCTACTCAGGCAACAAATGCATTTGTTAGTCTTTTAATACAAGGCCAGCAATAATTAGCATCAGGTTGAATGAAGTGTATCAGTGCATTATCAAAAAAAAAAAGGGGTAATTACTAGCAGGTTATCTACAATACTTTCAGGGTATTATGAATTTTGAAAATACTTGTAAGTGAAAATTCTTCAAAAGAGGCATTAAATGTCCTCATTGCAGAAAGCATACAAAGGTGTGTGAAACTCAAGCCCACAGATACCATTCTGCATACAACAAGCTGTATGTATGTTCTTGCTGTTTAGATGTGTAGGCTTAAGAGGAAGTGACAAAATTATTCTTAAGATTAGCTGTAAATTGTGGCCAGCCAGAAAAAAAAAATAAATTCAGTAGTAGTTTTAACCTTGGAAAGGCAGAGAGACATTCTTTTAATTTAATCAACATTTACTGCAATATTTGCTGCTAGTCCTGCAGAATTTGACTGAGGGTCACCAGGTCTCTATAAAAGAGCAGGTTTTGCAGTTCCCAGAGCCCTGTAAAGCTGCTGTACATGAGTACAGAGTAAGCTTCTCTCAAGCTGCTACAGGTACCATTTTTGGCACACCCTGGAAGCATTCTGTAGCAGATCTACACTCACTGCAAAGGTGGGGAAAAAAGGGCTACTGCCATCTGTCCTTCAATGCAAACACCAGCCAAAGAAAGTATGTTCAAGTCCCGCTGCTGCCTGGAAAAAGAGGTTGCAGGTCCCTGTCAGTGTATAGGTAAAAATTTTGAGGTGTCCAGGAGAAGTCTAGACTAAGGAAGTGGAGGCCAAAAGTCTGCCTTGAGGCTGTGCTGGGGAAAAAATGTAGGACATTCCCCTAACTGGGAAAAAAAAAAAAAAAAAAAAAAAGAAGAAGTTCACTGCAGTAGCTTTACCAATCATACCAGTACCTGATTTCCATGGTAGAGATATCTGGAAAATCAGTCAGAGTTAACCTATGGAAAACATGTTAGTGCTTTTGTTCATGGAAAGATTACTCTTTTAATAAACATATTGTTGAGTTTTGGGGTTTTCCTATTAATTTTAATATTAATAATTATTTCAAACATGTCACTTGAAAATCAGGAGCCTTTTAGGAAACTTTAGATCCTGTATCACAGAATCTTCATGTTGTTAGCACAGCTGGATTTGGTAAATGATCCATTAGAACCCATTTACTGTTATTTGGGTATCGATGTGGCAAGGAAGAGGAGCTCTTAAGTATACAGAAAGGTCCATGCTCTCATTGAATACATATTAGCAAAAGAGAAGAGTTGAGGAAAACATCACACATGATTCCTGTCATTATTTCTAAATTTTTTCCAGAGTTGCCACTTCCCAGTACAAGGATGCCTGTATCTTCAAAGCCTGCATGCATCTGAACTCCTCTCTTCATCACTGCTTTCTCCTGTGCCACACTGGTGTCATTATTTGTGTGTTACTTTTAGCACCTGGGTCTTCACGTACCAAATATGAGACAGGTCAACTATTGTAAGTTTCTTATGTAGAATTACAAGCCATGTAGCAGGTGGGTCCTGCTTGATTGACCTCTACAGCCTTTCCCCTCATCCACAAGTGGGTCACCTTGTTAGAGAAGGAGATCAGGTTAACCATCCAATGTCTAAATATGGCTCCTGGGGACGTGGTTCAGTGGTGAAAATGGCACTGTTAGGTTAACAGTTGGACTCAATGGTTTGAGAGGTATCTTCCAATCTTAACGATTCTATGGTTCTGTGCAGAAGACACCATTACTCAGACCCTAGTTATAAATGCACACCACCACTTAGAAATCAATGGGACTATTTCACTTTGGCTGTCTAAAAGTTTTGTGTCTAATCTTGTCTCAGATGATCCTTCTACAGTCAGTGAAACTATACAGTTGTCTCTAGACAGCAAATATCTTACTCAGGATAAGTAAGTATTAGATTGGTACAAAAAACCTGAACCACTATCTGAAGATGTCTCTATCTCTTCAACAACTATAAGAAAAACCTAGGCAACAAATTAAGGTTCATTACACTGGACAGCTAAAAGTATATCACACTACTTCTATCCTTTCTGACAGATCCCTGCTCAGAAGCTTTCTACAGAAATCTCCGCTACGCTAGCCAGAGTTGCTACAGCTTCAGTTTACAGTCTTTTGTTTTTAATCTTTTTATTAGTTCTTGTTCCTGCAATGACTTTGAAAGTTTCTCTAAGTTGTTTCTACTACTTAAATGCAAAAGGCTGTGACTCACATGTGCCAAAAATCCTGGCACACAGAGTGTTATCAGCTTTACAATTCCCCTCAGGTATGAGCACTCCCGTAGTGCTACTGACCCTCTCAGTCTTTTACTCAGCAACAAAGCTACATTTTCTGCCTTATTCCTGTTGGCTCAGTGTGCATGTTGAAATCTCAGGTCCTCTCTTTTGCATCATTAGATTTGTCTTCTTCTCTAGGGACATAGAATTTTTCTCCTGTATTATCAGCTACATTGAAATAAACTGAGGTCAGACTTCTGCTAAAAGTGGTCTAGAATCTTAGAAATCCTCTGGTGTTTCCAAGGCATCAGGCTTTTCAGATAGTGAATATATATTCAGCTAATCCAGACTTCTAGTTAGCGGATCAAATATTTTATGGATCAAGCAGAACCTCTTCTATCGTAACCTTTTGAAACTCTTACTGGCTATTTTTTCCTTTTTGTTTTTTAGGAAAAAATGGACTACTAAGTCAACATTTTGCATCAGGATTTTCAGTAGGTTCAGATTTTCTCAATTTTTTAGTACCTGTTCCCATGCTCAGGTTACTTCTCATGCTACAAAACATGCTTGTGTCTATGCTTCAATAAAGACTGAGAGTAATTTAACACCTTTTCTGATTTTTCCAGCTCTATGGGCTTTCTACTGAAAAGAAATTTTCCTAGGCTTTTTCCACTCCACTCAGAGAGCTCTGTTCTACCATGATAACTTTAATATAGAAAAAATGGCATTTTGTTTCTCTAGGGAGTATATGTATCAGGGGAGTATATTCCCCAAGACCAAGATCAGCCCCAGAATCCCAATTTCTCCAGTTCACACGAACAGTCAAAGGAGAAACAGGCTTGGGCAGGGGAAACCAAGAGAAATCAAAATCATTCTTTGGAAAAACGTGTAGGTTTCCACTTCTTAGAGTCTAGAAAGATTAGCTTCACTGAGCTAAAACATTTTGTGAATGTACTCTGAAACATTTTTGAAATCCCTGACTTCAAAAGAAAAAGGAAATTTTTCTTCAAAAAGCTATCAAATTGTTTTCAAAGAAACATAACCTTTACATCTCTTCATGTTGTGTGCACTTGTCTCTGTCAAATAACTGTGCGGTCTGCTTGGGTAGCCTTCCCTAAGTGGGTAACAGACTGATACCTCCTCCTTACAGCATGCAATCTGCTGGTCCCTGAGGAAAGCCTCAGGCCTTTGCGGTTTTGATTGCCTGAAACTTTAGGAGATAGAAGAGGAAATGAGATTGTTCCTGTAGTGTACATTGGTCGATTTCCTTTCCTTCCAGGAAAGGAAATGGACAAGCTTGGTCTTGGATCCTCAGCCTAACCCAGAGTATAGTCATTAGTACTCTGTACATGTACAGAGTACATCAATTACCCTTTGCATTTTTTTAAGATTGTATAACTTTTATTATATATAAAAATAAAATAGTAAAAATAACCTGATTGTATGCTTGTCTACAAATGGAATGGGTGTTGACTGCATATTATTGTGAGTTTAATACGAACGAAGCTAAAACCTCAGGATATTGGTTCTGTTTCCAAAGCTAAGAAATACTAAAATTTGCCAATTTAAATGAATGTTCCTTCAGATTCTAATATATAGCCAAATTAAAAAATAATTTTGATTTTATTTATTCTAAAAACTTAACATCCCCACATCTCTACGTGACTGAAGTATTTTTCAAGATTTCTGTTGCATGTAGAATTTAGGGAAAGTGAAAATATTGCTGCCCTAAGAATTGAAAAAAATACCCCAAAATTGGAGAACTGTAACATTTAACAGCTTTATCTTCACTCCAGCTCTGTAAAGATGGAGCAGCCATTGATAAACACGATCATTTCAGAAACAGGTTTCACACCGGTCTGAGAATAAGATGTCAGCTGGTGCCCTCATGTGGATAAGTGTGCCACTATATATAATAGAAAATGAAACTTTTGGTCAAAACAAAGCCATAGAAACTTTAACATCTCAGATTTGCACACAGAATTTGTACAGATGGTTTAAGGGTCTTTCATTATCCACTTGCAGTACAGGCAATGCCATTTACTTAGTTGTAAGCAGAATTTGCTACCTGGATGCCATTATATAGCATAGCTCTTAATGTAAATTTTAAGTATGAAAATGAGCTCATTATCTGCAGAACCACAATCTCTCTCCCTCAAAAAAACCCCTATGGATTCATACTAAAATGTAAAAGTATCAAGTGACTGGCTTTCAGAACTAATCACACAATGTTTTTCCAGGGTTTGGAAAAATTTCAACAGAATATAACCTTTTTAAAGAAACACCTTTCCTATTTACAAAGGAAGCATTCCAGTTGTCAGCCATCACAGAGAGGAGCTGAATATGACCAGGGCATATGGGCTGGTGGAAATAATGCCTTTCTGATCAGCCTCATTGGAAGACACCATCAGTCAAGATCTAGGCATGATTTTCTGGAAGTGTGCAAAACAGATGAGTGAAAAGCATAGATCCCTTTCAATAAGAGTATTCCCTTTTTAATACTAATTCAGTTTCATACATGCACCATGTGGTGATGAACATCTGCAGGGATCAGCAGGGATCCTGTGGATGGCAAGTAGGTAGGTATGAGGTAGGCTGGATGAGTAGGCAGGATGCAAGCTGCAGCCCACCCCCTGCTAGAGCCAGAGCAGGTACACTTCTACTGTACAACTCTTCCTTTGGAGCGCTTATTAAAGTGTATGTATTTTTAACTCTATTACTTGAAAATATTAAACTCTAAGTGTAGAATTAATCAAGTTGTGCAACATTTTACAGAACCAGCTATATAATATTTACATCTTAAATGTAAGGAAAAGATTGAAGGCAAACCTTCTACAATACGTTAACAGATTTCAAAAGGATCACCATGTCATATAGCCAGAATCTAAACCTAAGATAGACTGCCATTTGCAGAATATTCTATTAAAATTGTGATGTGTGTGCCCCCAGTGGCAGCTATTATGAAGATACTAAACTGAAATACTAATCTCAAATAATAGTAATTTAAAATTTCAGCAAAACTTCCCCATTCAAGCCAAGTAAAGCAGCTATAAAGATTAGAAATAATGGAAAGACAAGGTAACTTCAATCTGTAATTTGACATTACAAATTATGAACTAGTAGAGGTTTTCTTCATTTTCATCTGTCACCTACAGATCTGAGTAGTTCCTGGGAATTTCCACTGGCTTCAGAAAAACTGATATTCTGAAATGCTTCTTACTTTGTACAGTATTTTAAACTCTTACACATTATGATAATTAGAGTGCCAAAAATGTAATCTGGGAATGCAAACCAACAACTATCATTTATCTGCCAGCCTTTCATGTCTCCCTGTTCTAGGTGCTTTACAAAAGGACAGAAGGGCATACAAACCTACTGAAATACAAGACCAATTTTATCTTTCTAAACATTATTTCAGATATCTCATTTGATAGTATTCCAAATTCCTTGCCCTATAACAACTTTTTTACAGAAATTCGGGACCTTTGCAGGAAGCAGTGCATTTTTGACAACACTTTTTTTTTTCCAAGACAAATGACACATTTAATCTTTTAAATATTTAGACAATCCAGATCAAATATTAGCCAGGCAGTTCAGTACAAGGCAGTTTCAAATATGACGTTCTATGGGTTAAAACCTGCACTTTCCTTTGGCATTGAAGTTTGCAGAAATAGTTTTTTATGCTAGCATCAATCCTGAATGCCCTAATACCCTTTCCCATCATTCTTTGGAGCATGTGTTGTATGACTTAATAATCATCAAAAACTCCAAAACTGGCTTTACTCGAATGATGATGGTGTGCATTCTAGTTTAATACCTTGAGCTACCTTTTTGGGCAAAGGACAGTATAAAAAGGAAAGAAGTAATCTCTCTAAGAATACTGCAGTTGCCAACAGAAAAGAAAAATACTTTATACAAACCCTGAAAATTTGTGGATTTTTAAAATCTCATTGAAGAAGTTACACATTTCACTTACTGCTGTTGCTCAATAAAAATAAATTCTTGTAGAAAAGACTTGCCCATAAATGAGACAGTTGAACAGAAAGACTTGTGTGTCTATGAATTATAGTTCCGGACTGCTTATGCTCTGCCTTAAAGCTGTGTATTCTTTCTCTGTACTTGTGCAATGCAATTATATTAGAAGGCCCTCTTAAAACTGGGTGATCTATTGGTTTAGGGACCTAAAGATTGATTCCAGATGTAGTCCTGCTCTTCTAGCCCTTCAAAAAGTAACTACTGCGCCATCTGTTTTGTAATAGACAATTTCAAAGAGTGCCAAGGGAAATGTTAAATACATTGGTCAAACGGCCACATATACCTCACACACAGGAATCCTAGAGGTCACAGTGTCTCAGACAGATTCATATTTTCAAGTTTTTCCCTCAAATGTTCCACTATGGAAACTCAAGAAACAGCTCTCCTTCCTTCCAAAATAGGAAGATGTTTTCCAGATTATTATCAGTGTTGACACGTATGATGCCAAATTCAGACCTGAATTCAGTGGAATTACTGGAATTCACAGTGACATCTCTCCTGTACCTGCCTGACTTCTGGATCCTTGTAGATTATTCCAAATTACTTTTGGGGTTGTTTGCGTTTGGGGTTTTTTTGGAGGGGTTGGGGTGTTTGTTTTTCCCTTCTTTTCCTTTGTTTTTTTTGTTTGTTTGTTTGTTTTGTTTTTTTTTTTTTTTTTGTTTTGTTCTGGGTCTTTTTTTTGTTTTGTTGTGGTTTTTTTTTTTTTAAATGAACTCAGTAGCAAAAATGTAATACTAAAATGACTTCAGATTTGGCTGGTTGCCCAAGGAATATGAAGGGTGTGTGAGGTAATGAAGGGTTATTCCATGACATGAGTGATAATTTTTCTTTTCCCTAGTTATTTCAGGAAGCTTGAAGTAAAGGAATTTTCTTTGTTCTTCTAAATAACGTCTTATGCATCAACATCTCAAAAAAAAAAAGAGCACTCAAGTCTGACATCAACATGGCCTAAATTCTTCGCAACAACAAAACTGGAGTAAAAAACATTCTCTGAAGATTTCCCAAGTATAAATCTGAACTTCAGAGCAGCAACTCATGATTTATACCAAACAGTCCTGAGAAAATGTTTAAAATGAAAACAAAAGGAAACAGAAAATCTGCTAGAAATTAGACAATCACAGTCTTGTGCAGTCCTAGAGAGACTTTTTTTTTCTGCAGCAACATTAGGTAAATCATTGGTAAAAAGAATTAAAGATTAACAACATGTCTCCAGTTCAATCCTCTTTGGTTTTCCCAGTGCATCCAGTCATATTTTATACCAATTCTTGTACTAAGTTGTTACAAAATTAACTTAGGACTAGCAGACAGACTAGTGTACCTATTTAAGTATTGCTGACTTTGCTGTGGCTCTCTCCATTCAACATCACATGCAGAATTAGTGCTTTAGACTGTAAGCAGAATGTCTGGGCATACTCCAGTTACATCTAAAAGTTCTAAGTTTCCTGATGGTAAGTAAGAAAGAAATTAGTAGGTAAAACATCCCTATCTAGAATATTCCTTAGAACTGAGCTTCTTTAAGCTGCTATTTGGGAAGTGTAAGGATATCCCACATATACAGGAAAATTTGAATTTTCAGTATTAAACATTATTAAAAAAAAGAAAGGTTATGAAGTGGAACAAGAAACACCTGTTTTGGAGGACTTCATAACATAACTTTTTTGAAATTGAAGACATCTGAAAGAAATAAATTCTGAAAATGTACATGATGTACATTCTAGCTAATGTACATGTTGGCATGGGAGAATACATACACACCTTTCTGCTACAGCAAAGGCCCCTTTACTTAGGACATGATATAATTGAAAATAATAGACTCAAGAAGTAACAGAACAAGATATTATAAATTGCAGCTACCCATATTCCAACCCAAAAGGTCCAAGAAGAAAATAGTGCCTGAAAGAACGATACAAAACAGGAAATATTTTAAGAGAATATCATATAGACCTAGTCTATATAATAATGGATAGTTTTGAATCCTGGTCTCTACAGAGCTAGCATATCTCCTCCAGAGCTATAAAATTATCTCTTATTTAATTTTAGGTAGGTGTCTATACTCTCCCTCCAAAAACACCAAACAAGCCAAAGAACCAAACAATCAAACAAAATCAATCTGGATAAAACTCATTCTTGCAAACCAAGAAGTGTAGTTGTCCCACCTCTTGCTGAGGCTGATGTTCCTGGAAGATAAGACTTCCAGAATAAAGAGGTATTTAGGGAGAATTTTGTTTTAGCCACTAATACTACACCTCATCTTAATTCCTGGTTTTGATTAAGAACTTTTAACTGCTTCTTAGCTGTTCAAGAACATAGATAATGGATCACAAGAATCACAAATCATACTCTATTCCTCTGCTTCCTAGGCACATAATCTGCCTTTAACTAAATCATGTAATGCAGAGCTGAAGACTGATCCATCCTTTGAAAAATACTCAAGAATTGGTTTAGGTGAGTTATTTCTTCGAGATCAAAGAAAGAAAATCCAGAAATTCACTGTAATTCACTGTCAGTAACCCATCTCTCCTTATTCCATAGTTGTCTTAACCCTAAATGTACAGATAAATCCTTCAAAGCTCACTGTTTTCTGGGCTGAGATCCTCTGGGCTGAGAGGCTAATTTTCTCCAGCTGAGGCCAGTACTCCTCCACTTCACTCTGAGAACACCTATTATGGTATACCTTTTGCATGGGAAAAATGTGCCAGCCACTTGCTAGCTACTGGCTGGGTCACACACACCATGTCAAAGTGATCTATTCCATCTAAGATGTATAGATCCAAAATTACTCAGCCCAGAGAAAAAAAGAAAGCAATTATTTTGTTCACTTGACACATGCTGTGTTTAGGAGAGTTCAATTTGCAACACCAGTTAATCATTCACAAAAGAACACAATTTTAAAAAGTAACTTATTTGTTCCTCGCAGCAGAGGATTAAGACACAATGTACTGAATAACTGGTGCAATACAATTGCTCTCCAGAAATGATTGTATTTCTATCACACACTTTTTGAAAAACGTAATCACTTTAACTTTCATTGTTTTTGTAAATCAGAGAATTATTACGCAGAAAAGTCTGCTTCCTTTCTCAGTTTTGTTGATGGTGGTTTTTGGGTTTTTTTTTGTTGTTTGTTTGTTTTGTTTGTTTGTTTGTTTGGTTGGTTGTTTGGTTGCGTTTTTTAAATTTTTTTTTGCTTTTTTTCACCGACAGTGTTGCATCCAGGAAGGACTGATGTTCTTGTTGAGAGAAGGGCAATGGAGCTGGGGCAGGGTCTGGAGCACAAGTGCTGTGAGGAGCAGCTGAGGGAGCTGGGGGTGTTTATCCTGGAGAAAAGGAGGCTCAGGGGTGACCTTATCACTCTCTACAGCTGCCTGAAAGGAGGCTGTGGCCAGATGGGGGTCAGTCTCTTCTCCCAAGGAACAAGCAGCAGAACAAGAGCACATGGCCTCAAGTTGCACCAGGGGAGATTTAGTTTGTATATGAAGAACAATTCACTGAAAGGGTGATCAGGCATTGGAACAGGCTGCTTAGGAAAGTGGTAGAATCACTGGCCCCAGAAGGGTTAAAAAAACCTGTGGATATGGCACCCAGGGATATGGACTAGTGGTCAACACAGTGGTACTGGGGTAACAACTGGACTCAATGATCTTAGAGGTCTTTTCCAACCTTAACAATTTAATGACCACCAGCCCAAATCACAATTACTGCCCATAAACTCTATGGCACTGATGGTAGGAGAAATGGGTGTGCATGCCTGTACAAACAACTAGATAACCTGAAAGAACCAAACAAGTTCTGGAAGAATGGGTGTGGGGATACATGCTGGAGGGGAGATACGTAGTATGCGGATCTCTGAAAAGTTGCATCTTCCTAGTACCTCACCCTAGGGGAAAAGCAGGACGGTGCTTAGAATAAATGGAGGCTGTGTCTGCTAAAAACTGGAGAGATCCTAGATGGTTATACCCCAGTGGGATCTCCCTAGTTTTCAGTAGAGTTTGTTTTTGCAGGACTCCTCTGTCTCATTGTGGACCCTGGGAGTTGGCAGAATGATTTTCTGCACACTGCTAATGGCTGTGGACTTACCCCTGGTTTGCCTGGAGGAGCTCCTCCATTACTGCTGTGAGGTTACAAGTGTCACCAGACAAACACTACAGAAATAACCCTGGCCACCCACAAGGAGTAGTTTTGGGACACAGTTATGCCGTGTGGAACAACTGCTCTGGGTCTCTCGGCAGCACTTACTACACATCCCGTGTCACGCTCCCCTCCCCGGTGAGAGCCAGCCAGCTTCCACCCTGCTCACTTACTGCAGGCAGAGGTGAAACAGGCCCTAACCCTGAAATCCTGTGTCAGCACTGAAACGGATCCGTGGCTTTTACACGCCAATTCTACCTGTCCTGTGCATTTAGTACATGTTTAAGACGTCAGGCTGTGGACGCGTAATGTTTGCGAACATCTGCAATCCCGGTGAGCGCGGGGCTGCGAGTCCTCCTGAAAATCCGGCTTGTAAAGTGCCGTCCCTAACACTGTACCCTGAGTTTTGGGGCAAAGCCCCGGCATCTCCCGCCTTCGCCACCACCCGAGAAGGGAAAGAACCGGCGGTGCGCGGCCCGACAGAGGGAGCGGGCCCGCGGCGCTCCCGGCCAGGCCGCAGGGGGCGGTCCGGGCCCGGCGCCTCTCGCCCCGGCGCAGGCGCTGCCGGGGGCCCGCGGCGGAGGGCAGCTCGCCCCGGGACGGCGGCTCCATGCGCTGCCAGGTAGGTGCCACCAGCCGGCGACCCCGAGGCCGGTCCGGCCGGAGGCTCGGCCGGTGCCGGGCAGGGCGGCAGGGCTCCCGCTGCCCCTGGCCCCGATGGGCAGCGGGAGCGGCCTGGGCGGCGGGCGCGGATCCGCGGTCACTCACCGGCCCCCGCCCTCTCCTCCTTTCCCCCGCTGTCCTGACAGCCGGGGCAGGAGGGACGCTGCTGAGCCGATCGGCATCGAGATCTTGGCGCTCTGGTTCCGGTCGTGTGCTGGTATTTCGGGAGCGGTGTTCTGGGCAGGCCCCGCGGCCCTGAGCGCTGTCTGTTCCCCGGGCAGGTCTCGGTGCTGTATTTCGCCAGGAGCGCGGAGCTGGCGGGGCTGCGCTGCGAGACCCTCTCGGTGCCGCGGGAGATCACCTCTCTGCAGCTCTGGGAGGAGATCGTCAAGGTCCACCCCAGGTATGCAGCAAGTTACCCTTGAGGTGCACAAAGAAACGTGGATTTTTTTTTTTTTTTTTGTAATGCAAATTCGGTACTTAGCGTTGGGCTGGAACACTTCAACAAAACCAATGGTGTTACCTTCTTTTGGTAACCCTAAACACTAAATGTTTTGTGTTTTGCACAGCTGGAAGTGTTGTAGCTTTTTGTATACACAAGGAGGGCCCAGGTGCGGGACATGTACCCAAAACTGGGCCTGAGAGTACACATGGTCCATTGTCCAGGAAAGCTGTGGTGTGGTAACTGAGAACTACCATGTTATTAGTCTGTGGAGAAGGTGAGATGTTGCAAGGAGGTATCAAGCACAGCCAGGACAATAAATAAGAAATAAATGATAATATGTGGGTGTTTCCAATTGCTTAGGTTAGACATTAGGAAGAAATTCTTCATTGAAAGGATGCAAAGACATTGGAATGAACTGCCCAGGGACGTGGTGGAGTCACTCTCCTTGAAGGTTTTTAAGGGAAGATTGGACTTTGTGCCATGGTCACAGAGTGCTTTTCAAACTTAACTGTGATTAACTGTACTGTGAGCCATTGGTTTGAGCCTATGGCACACTCTGCGAGGCAGGTTAGGAAGGAAACTGAAGCCCCCAGAGGCTTCCAGCCACTCAGCCCTAACACAACAAATATGGTCAGCCACTTCAATGCTCTGAAACGCTGCTGTTTGTATTTCATAAGGAGTCTGGTCCTGAGAAAGTACTGTGTATGCTGTAAGGGTCTCAGCAGCATTGGTGCTCTTGGGGGTGTTAATAGAAATGTCCCCTCTGTTTAAAGCTGAGGGAAGGTACTCAGTCCTGTCAAGAATAAGTCTGATGGACAAAGGTGCAACACCATTTTGGAGAGATAGAAGGGGGTAAAAAAAAGAGTAAATTATAAAAGAGGTTGTGGTCCTCAGGATTTAGTGCTCACTACTCTGGGCTTACCAAAACTTTGGACTTAGATGTCCAAGTCTTTCTTTAGTAAAATGCTCTTAAACACTGTGAAAAAAAATGAACTATTTAACATTGGTATCTGTTTCCAAGTGAGAAACTCTTCACAAAACACTGGACCTGGGACCTTTTCCTCACAGAGAATTGAAATAAAGTGTATTTGGGTGCTAGAGGCAGTAGGGAATGCATATATTTTACTTTGCAGCCTTTTTGTCTATGTCAGAAGCAGCAGCAGCACCATTGGTAATTTTGCTGTAATTTGTCAACTTTATCCTTTTATGAATGATGACTTGGGGCGGTAGAATTTTCTGGAAAAACTCAATATAATTGTAGGGCATTGACCACAGACTTCTATTCACATTGCTAATGGATATTCAAATTGCAGTTTGAGCGTACTTGACAGTGCTTTTCTGTTCGACACATTTTCCCCAACTAATTAGCTTGCAAGGGACTTTAATTAGAGCCCGTCCTTCTAATGGGCACTTCAGTTTCATGGTAGTGCACAGTTCTTTAGTGGCTTGCTTTGCTTTCATACAATCCCTCCCTTCAGTCTGTTCTCTGAATCAGTGCTACTGTGTTCTGCTCAGCCTGTGCCTTGACTACTTTTTGTCTATCTAGCTGGTAGGAAACAAGATGATTTTTACTTGTACTCTTTTGGTCTGCTTACTTGTTTCTAGGCAATACAGCTGAGCTGGTTATGCTAGATTTTGTAGTCTCAAAGAAGAACTGTTATCATGCCTGTGTCATCTGAAGTAAAATGCAATCCTTTTGTCTCCTGTCTTACTGCTATGGTCCTCATGCTTGCTATGTAATTGTACTTAGTCATAGAAATGATTCCCTGCCTCATGATATCCAGAGCTATGGACTCTCACAGCAATATCTCACGTAAAAAATATGTAGAAGATCTGCCAGAAGACACATCACATTTGCTCTCTTAGTTCTGTGGCCACTCCTTATCAATAGCAGGTTTCAGACCTGTAAGTACAAAAGATCCAAAGCCTCACAAAGTCTGAGCATGCACAACAAGAGCAGCTCTCTGATTACTGAATGTTCATGAGATCTCATGAACAGCATACCACAATGCTTCTTGATGTATAAGAAAATTGCTCCAGTCCTGCCAAACTGCATCAAGACAGTATTTCCTTCTAATCCCAGATTGGATAGTTGCTGCCTCTTGAGTTACCAACTTTTTTATTGTAAGCTTCTGAAGTAGGTCTGGTATGAATTGGTTTGTTCTAACATAGGCCTATGACAAATCCAATTCCTGATTTCTGAAAATTATACTGATCTAATTTGTTTTTAGCCATTACAAGAAAATCCAAGATTAGGAGGTGTGTGTTTGTTGTATTTTTGACAGTGTCTTGGAAGTGAAGTTATGCAAGTCTCAGTGGTTTTTACCTCAGCTGCCCTATACTGAGCACCACTTTGCTGTTTAATGAAATCTCATGGTTAGATGCAGACATTGTCTGGAAACCTATTTGTGCTCTTTCCAATCCCCCTCAGGCTTGCTCTCATCCGGGATCAAGTGGTGTTTGCTGTTCGGCAGGAGTACGTGCTTCTTGGAGATCAGCTCCTGGTCCTGCAGCCTGGAGACGAGGTTGCCATCATCCCACCAATTAGTGGAGGCTGAACCTGCCAGGTTCTGTTAGGTAGGTATCACTTACTGCCTAGTTTCCTGTGGAGTGTAATCCTGTGCTAAAATACCTCATGAATTCTGTGTGATGTTACAAGAACCTTTTCTTGTTTAGGTCTGAAGATGTGATTGCAATTCTCTCCCTCCACCCCAGTACTCTTTTGAGAAAACCCAACTTGTGTTTCCGTCTGGTGAGTGCAGTTGTGCTGAGCAGAAGCTATAAGCCAGTGTACCAGTAAATGATTAACATGTATGCAGTAAATGGAAGACAATTGCCAGAGAGGTCAGGCATTGCTTTGAATCTGGGTTTTAGGTCTTGTTACTCTTTCCTGGTTGTTTCTTCCTACCAGTGGAAACTTAGCTTGCTTAAACAAGATAATAATGAAAAATTTCCTGCCACTTTTAAACAGAAAAGATAATAAAGTAAAAATAATTGACTGCTGCTTAGAAATTTTGTTAGTTTGTGGCTGTTAAAAAGGTGTCCTTAGAATAACTTCATTTCTTTGACTGCTTTCAAGTGCCAGTTCATCTACTCGCTGCAGCTTGTTCCATTGCTGCTGATCAAATTACTTCTCATTCCTAGGTGATCTGATGACTGGCTTCTACTCAGATAAGTTAGAAGTGTCTTCTGTGTGTCTGTCACAGACTCATAGTATGAGGTCCTGAATGTCCTGGAGAGCATACTCAACTTTAGGATTAGAACTCTAATCCATGTTTATCAGAAATCTCTGTTTTAAACTGTTTGATTTGATGAGATAAGTAGGAGGGACTGACAATATCACCACAGATTTACCAGCACTACACAGTGGTCTGTGCTGGTTGAATGTACTGTTGAACCAGGACCTTGGACTAATTATAGTTTTATCCCACTGTACTAGACTTTCCTATCAGAAAGAAATATGTATGCAATAAAACCAAGTCATTGCTTGTTATTTGCAGGTAATATTCTCTCAGTGAGGCTGCTGAGAAGTGAATTTCACATGTAGACTAGTCTCTTGGGTAAACAGATAGTGCCTTGTGTTGTGCATAAATTGGGGCATGAGCACTGGATAAAAAGCAGTTGGCTGATGCTAGTATCTTCAGGAACAACAACAGAGTCTGTTTGGTTTCAGTTTTTCTATTGTGATATGGAAGAAAACGAAGATGTGCCAAAAGATTTTATCAAGCTCAAGTCTGAAAAGCTCTCTGTAGATGAAGTGTCAGAGCTGGTTGTTTCACCATACTGTGGGGCAGTGTCTCTGTTCATTGGTGAGTTTAATATCTGTGGCTAAGTCACTAGACATGTTACTAGTCTAATAAATGTAACTTAGGTTGTCCACATCCCAGACTTGTAGTTCTCAAATGAATCAGTTCCGGGTCTGAGTTCATTATGTTTAGAAAACAGATTCTGAATTATTAGAGCAAGACCATGGCAGCTCTTAAATAGCTGCCGTGGGCTAAAGTGGTGTGGAGCTTTCTGGCTGATATGGCTATCATAGGACTAAACAGAACAGTAGCTCTGGAGTAGAGAACTGCCTGGGAGTTGTTACCCTGTCCCCTGGGATACAAGTTGTTCAGGGTGGGAAATTGAATATTGTGGCTATGACAACCACATGTCCACACCTGTATGCGAGGTTCTGTAACTCAGGTCTTAGTTGAAAGTGGAGTACTATTCTACCAGTGGGCTGGTGAAGGTCAGGCTGATAGCTCTGTATAGTGCTTAATGTATGTGGCACACATATGAAACTGCTTTGTGCTTAAATTTTAGTGCTACTAGGCTCCTCAATACTGGGAATTTAAAAATTATATGGGCAAATGCCATTATAACCTTATATAACCTTACCAGTTACCACAGAAGATGTCCCAGCCTTGGGTATTGTGGGCTGCAGATCTGTGTAATGTGTAAACTAAATTCTCCCTTTTATAGTAAAGATTTATCTTGTTCAAATAATCTCATTATGCAGCCATGATTAGGGAAGTTGTTTGTATTTGCACAGTGCTGACCTTGACCATAGCAAGAGATCCTGGGTTTTTACTCTGTATTAATTTAGTATATAATGTGTATTATAAAGATACAATATGTATTCATTTACCCACTGCTTTTAGCTGATAAATCATTTTTGTTTAGGTACTACAAGAAATAATTTTGAAGGAAAAAAAGTGATTCACTTAGAATATGAAGCATATACTTCAATGGCAGAGACTGAAATAAAGAAAATCTGCAGAGATGTTAGACAGAAATGGCCTTCAGTCAAACATATTGCAGTGCACCATAGACTTGGGTATGTATGTCCAGACCTCGTTCTTCTGCAACTGGAATATCAGTTCTTGTTTGCTACATGGCTGTGCTTACATAGTTGCAGAACCCACGAGAGTGTTTAGAAACCATAGTGCAGCAAAGCTGGCTGCAGGATCAAGCTCTTGCTCTGGAGCTAAGTTTCAAAAATTTTGTTTTCAAAAATGTGTTTATTGGTAGGGTTTACTGGAGTCCACACTTAGCCTGGAAGGATCTTTGATGCTGATGTGATATTTTGAAAGTGGGGAGATATTTCACTCCAGGGAAGGGGAGGCTGTTAGTTTATTTTGTTCTTTATTTTTTAAAGGTATGAAGTTGGCAGCACTTTATTTTTTTCTTCTCTCTCCTGTGGAGGGGCTGCAGAATGTTCTTATTGTCAGATTTTAGTCTATTTATGCTACATAAAGTCTGGAAGCTTAGGCTGTGGGGCATGGTAATTGCCAGCCATGCTTGTGAGAAACCTCCTGTTGTTCCTTGAGTCTTGGATAAGCATTTTCCTTTTGATTCAAAACTGCAATGCTGTCGGAATACTAGTGTCTGACATACTCTTAGGCCTTCCCACTTCAGAGAAGATTTCTTGCTAAAACTAGCAGGAATTGCAGAAATCCTGAAGGAATTTGGGATGTGATTGTAAAGGGTAACTAAGATAAAAGGCCTGAGGGGTGGTTTCCCTAGATTTCCTCTATAGTCAGCAGAGAGGGTGGCTGTCATGAGGGCAGGTCAAAGCATTTAGGCTGAGATTTCTTCCTATAGACTGGGCCGAAGGAGTCTTACTATAGAGGGAGGATTGGGAGGGAGATTTTGGGAATGCTACAACTGCAAGGAGAAACACAGAACCTTGTGCTTCTCTTAAGTTTAACACAGCACACTAAGTAGGAAACAAGAATCTAAAATCAGAATTCATCAAAAATTTGGTTTCATTACGAAATCTGCATAGTGTGAGGCAATTAATTTGTTCTTTCACAAATTCTTATGCAAACTGAGATGATTTCTTAGGTTTTTAGGTAAGAACTGGCTGTTCTTACTTGTTATTGTTCATTATTAAGCCAGCTTCCAGTGAGTTTCCTATGCATTGTTACATTTTAACAATTTCCCCCTCTTAATTCCATAAGCTTAATTTTAAAAAAAGAAAGAATGGAAGAAAAAAGCCTCTGTCTGGTGGGTTTATTTATTCTAGAGTGTGGAATTCTAACATCTGGTACTGATTTTTGTTATGGTTTTCTTTCTTTTAAAAAGTGTATAATCTTTTGGATGTGGTTTGACACTTGCTCAGTATGAATGAGTCAGGAGAGCATGTGAACAGAATACTGACGTGACATGGCTACAACTTTTGGGTGCTCTTGATGTTAAGTTTTAGCTAAAACTGCTGTTGTTCCTCTTCTCTCCCTAGTGTGGTTCCAATAACTGAAGCAAGTGTAATTATTGCAGTCTCCTCTCCGCACAGAGCAGAATCCCTTGAAGCTGTAATGTACTGCATCAATACCTTAAAAGCATCTGTCCCTATATGGAAAAAGGTAAGTTCGGGGACAAAATCAAATTTAGGCCTGTGCTAGTCTTAGACATCTGGGCTGCCTTAGCAGCATTCCAGGCAGTAGCAGCTGCTCCTGATGGGTTGTCAGTGTCTAGCACCAGTGAGTTCCCTCTATTGCAGCCAGGCCAATTTGTGACAGGTAGAGCATCTGGAAGGTTCTCCTGGACCTGTACCATCTAGCTCCTCTCTATTTTGAGGCCATCCTAGGGTGAAAGCGAAGGAGGCCTGAGCTGTCCTCTTTTGAGTAGCAAAGCTCAGTTCTGCACAGGCTTGTGGAAGAATTTGAGTCAGCTTTGCTTTGGACAGCATTGCAGCTTGGAAGTAACAGGAGCATTTCTTGTCTGTTTGCCCCTCATTGCTGTGGCCATGAGAAAGCACAAAGCACTAAGCAACAGCACACAATGAGCAGAAGTCTCAAAGCTAGTATAGGCGCAGAAAAGTGTGTGGAGAAGCCAGCCCAAGTCTAGAAAGGGCTTCATTGTATAACTTCAATGTTGCATGCAAGTAATGAGCATTATCTCTGCCTCCTCTCCCTGGCAGAACTTGGCATGTGGTTAACAGTGATATTCCACACATTACTTCACTTTTCTGATACCTCCTGGGGAGATGGAAGTTCTCTCAGAATAAATAATCAGGGACTCAGAATTTGCTGCTTAGGACTGGACTGCTGCTGGGTAATCCAGTCTGTCCTTAAGATCTATTAGTAGTGTATTTAGTGTATTAATGTAATTTTTATTTTAGTATTGACATTTTGTTACATCTAAATTTTTGTCTTAAAACGATGGTACAGTAGGTTAATGTAGCAGCATGAATGCTGTGTACTCTACAGCTATTACATAATTTCTTCTAGATCTCTTTGTTGAATTGACTTCAGCTTAGGTAGGCCCTTTTAAATTCAGTGGGGATCAGCTTGTGGTTCAGCCAAGTTTATATGTTCTAAGGGTGCTGCCCTCTCTTCTGCTTGCCAGCCAAATGCTGTGCAGTCCTGATGTGATCAGTAAATGATAGCGGGGTGGCTATTGAGTTGTTTGGCGTGGTTTGTAGCCGTATGTAGCAGACTCACAACATTTCCCATTCTTTGTTTATATTACAGGAGATTTATGAGGATGAATGTTCTTGGAAAGAAAACAAGGAATGCTTTTGGGCAAATTCAGAAAAATAATTGTACTCCTTTGAAAATAAAGTGTTAATCTTCCTAATGAGCATATTTACCTTTGAGCTTTTACAGAGATTCTCTGTTTCTAAATGGTTCTAACAGATGTTTCAATTTCAATAATTTAGTTTGGATTGAGTGAAATGACTGAGGATTAATTAGGGGTTTTAGGTGTCTTGACTCTCCTTTGGAATTGCCTTTCTGTGCATTTTTAACATGGAGTCAGTTTTTAAAAGAATCTTCCCTAAAATTCTTTGTGGCAAGGTTTAGACTATTCTGTGATAAATACTGTTCTACTTCTTTTACCTTGGTAGTCTGTGTTCTCTGTCTGCATGGCAGGTCACCACAGGACAATGGCATTTTTTTCAATCTTAAAGTTCAGAGAGGTTTAATTTTATATGACTGCAGACACAGTTTGCAAACTTTATGCTATTTTGACATTCTTCTAACATAAAAGCTACTTGAAGTAGATGAACTATTTTAGTGCAGACAGAGGAGAAAATACAAACTGTACTCCAGAGTTATTAAATTTTTAGTAGTGCTTATGTTCCAGTAGCTCTGTCTCACAGATTTTTACTGTGCAGCTGATACTACGAGTCCTTTAAATTAAACAATATGGATAGGGATTGATACAAAGTTAAAGCTAGTACTCTACCAGCAAAAAGAATTGCCTTAGCAATAACATGCTAATCTGTAACTACTTAATGATGTCTAGACAAAATTTTGAAGTGACTTTTTGGTTGTGTAGTTGTGTGGTGCTGAAGGAAGAAAAACCCAAACCAACTATTACTACAAATACACAACTATAATTATGTTCAGTAATTTGACTTAATATGTGTGGGGATTAAAAGTCATCAAATGAAATATTTTTTCAAAGAAAAGATAGTTTTTTGAACTTACTGCAATTCATGTATGTATTTATATTCACATTTCAGATTTAATCTTATTACAGTTTTTCTCTTGTTACTGTTTTGAAAACTAGTTAAATGAACTGACATAATATGCCTGGATTTCACTGGAAATACTGGGGAAATATGTGTCTGAGCAAGGTAATTTTATTTGTTATTCTAATGTGCCGTGATAGTATTTAGATGCTAAGAGTTCAAATCCCATTGTGTATGGCATTTCTGCTAATGCTGGCAGGCAGTGTTATCTGGTTATCATTATCAGTGCAGACAAGGTAGATACAAGTGAAGGAAAATAAGGTAATGCAAAATTATTTGCTCAGTTCCTCATATATATGTTCCTACATCATATATAGTTATTTATAATCCAGGTGCAAGGTCATACTCCTGAGTCAGGGCTATCCCAGTCACAAGTACAAGCTGGAGGGAGAATGGATCAAGACTAGCATTGGGGAGAAACACCTGAGGGTATTTGTGAACAAAAAGCTCAGTATGAGCTGGCAATGTGCACTTGCAGCCCAGAAATCTGGCTCTGTCCTGGGCTGCACCGAAAGCAGCAGGGCCAGCAGGTCAAAGGGTGTGATTATGCTCCTCTGCTGTGCCCTCAAGGGACCCCACTGGAACACTGCATCTGGTTCTGGAGCCCCCAGTGCAAGAAGTTTTGTTGGAAGGAGTCCAGAGGAGGACCACTAAGTTTATCAGACTAGAACACCACTGCTATGAAGACAGGCTGAGAGCTGGGGTTTTTCAGCTTGTAGAAGGCTCCAGAGAAACCTTACATCACCTTTTAGTACCTAAACGGGGCTTACAGTAAGTTTGGAGGGGGAATTTTCCCAAGGACAAGGGGGAATGGCTTTAAGCTGAACTGAGGGTAGGCTTAGATCAGATAATAGGAAGAAATTCTTTACTCTGAGGGTGGTGAGGCACTGGCACAGGTTGCCCAGATAAGCTGTGGATGCCCCATCCTTGGGAAAGTTCAAGGTCAGGCTGGATGGGGTTCTGAGTAACCTGGTCTAGTGGAAGGTGTCCCAGCCTATATCAGGATGGTTGCAACTTGGTGATCTGTAAGGTCCCTTCCAACACAAACCAGTCTTTGATTCTGTAATCATTACATCACACACTAGTGAAGCCTCAGCTGTATAGTGTATTTTATTGTGTCTGCAAAAATCTACTAACAACTTCTAGCTGCACAAAGTAAAATGGGCAAAGTAGGTGATGATTGTTTTTTTTTTTTCCCCAGGGATTTTAATCACTTTTAATACTTAGTTACTGTATCTGAATTAAGTAAATTGTAGGGAAACATACAGCTTCAGGCAGAAACATCGTTAAACTGTGCTTATTAAATTTTTGATGTACTTTCCTCAGTGGAAGTCAGGCCTTCATCTGCAGGACAGCAGCTGTTCTTTGCATGTTTACAGATACACACTCTACAAACCATGTGAGCCTGTGAGCCCTATTATCTAGGCAGAGGTGGTCAAGTACAAGACTGAGTTTTTGGTTTTTTTGGAGGTTGGAGAGAAGCCCTCTGCTGTTTGAATGTAATTTTTCCTGGGAATTGTACAGAATACTGAGCACAATCACTTGCTTTGTGAAAGAATTCTTTTTCTCTTTAGAAGAGAAAGAAATACATGAACTTTTCATACTTGGTGTTCATTTTTCCATGTTTATGTTTGTTGTTACTATGCAACTAATTAGTGTATTAATTTCACAAAAATAAATGTTAGCTTGTTTTTCAGTGGATATTTTATGAATTAAGTAAAACTTATGCAGTGGTTCCATACTAGTGTTGTGCTGATACAGAAAATCAATAGTATATCTTAGTTACCATTGTTAAATGCTATTTGGGACCCCATGATAAGGGGCAATTCCTGAGTTGCAATAGTGTCTCTTTAGTGCCTTTCTAGCACTGCAGTCTCCTGGAAGATTTTTCCAGGGTGACCTTAAGTGCACCTTCTCCATCAGCAATGCAGCTGAGGGTGCAGAAAAGAAGAGAGAATAATTGTGTATTTCCCCACAGTGACCAGGAACAATGAATGGAAGAGATGTTGTACTGAGTCACAGCTGAGTGTTACAATGTGTGTATGCTGCCATGGTAAAGACAATGAAATGTCATTTTTTGTCCCTAGCTGTGCATGAGGCAAGTACTGCTTTGTTCTGGAACAATGATATATCAGTCTTGTGTAACTTTGGGTTCTTCAGCTGGCATGTAAAAGCAAAATGGAAATGTTTCTGGGAGGGATGGTGTGCTAATTAGAGGTAAAATGTATCTCACTGAAATTTAAGTTCATGCTCTGAACTCAGTGTTCTGCCTCCCTCTGTAGGGCTACCCTCTCTGCTAGGGCAGTATTATCATAAGAGGGCAGATTACTGTGTTCTAAGATAAATGCTTAAGCTGTGTCTGAAGTGTCCCAGAAGCATTTCCAAATTGCCAGGCCAGGGGATGAATCCCAGCAGTGTCTCAGTGTGTGTTAGGAAAAGATATGGTTGCAATTCTCGCTGTCCACACATGCAGAACTACAGTGCTGGATGAGGGCTACTCTGTGTTATGGTGAGGTCCATTGAGTGGGATGATAGACAGCTGCAGATCTGTCTGTCTACAAGGAAGACCCAGCTTTCTGGGATGTGTCCAGCTGTTTCTCTGCCTTGTCCAGAGTGAAGGCTAATCCCACCTCTTCATGAGACCAGCTGTGTTGAGTTGGTGGCTCTGGTACATAGAGCAATGTTCCCAGACACAAATGCTACAGACCCAGAGGGTCACCAAGTGATTCCTGTAGAGATCTGCCAGATCAGGGTTGTCTGTGGAAGTGCATGTCTTCAGAGTGATAATTTGTCCTTCTGAAAAGATGCTTTAGTCTTGGCTGGCAAAATTTGAATACACTGATCCACCCCTTTGTCTGGCTGAACATCCATATACCAGCACTGATTGATTTTAAGAGTTTCCTTTCCTGATTTTGAGCACTGTGCTCTGTTCTCAAGAGAAGCTCAGCCTGATGCATATGATGAAAACAGCAGCTGATGGATTGTCGTGGAATAGTGGGGCGGGGGAGGAAGGGGTTGTTTTACAAGGGGCCTTCCCAGGAGATGGCAGCTGAGAGATGGCTGAGCAGGAGCAGCTTCTGGCCCTGCTCAGGTGCTGCCCATGCTGGCAAATACAGGCCCTCACTTGGGCTGTTGCTCGTGAAAGTGGCACTGCTGCACTCAGGAATGAAGCCTTTAGATGCTCAACTTTGAACTAGATTTTTGGTCTTTCTCTCTGCTCACTTTATGCACAGCTGTTCCAACTAAGTTGTAGTTTTATAGAGTAGCACATTCATTTATTGCTTCAGAAGCATTAAAAAGAAAGAACTGCTAAATCTAATTACTAACAAATTATATGTTAAAGCAGACAGTGCTGCCCTTTCCCTTTTAAAATGCTGTGAAAAATAGTCTTGAGCATTAAATGCCACTAAATACAATTAACTGTGGAGGTGATTGAAAAGAGTTCAGAATAGATTGATGACTATAAATTACCAGTTTCTTTGAGTACCTTAGGCCAGTTTTTTGAAAAACAAACACACCATAAAGTTTGATTGTATCAACTTAACAAAAATTAGCACCCTGATCTATCTTTATAGCAGTTCATACTATAAAAGTTCTATTTTGACTATTTTAAGAGGCAAGTACATTTTAAAAACTGCTAGCATACTAAAACTTGTGATTGCAGACAAATAATTGACTGATTAACTGAGAACAAAAAGATTAACTAAAAATGTAGGACTCAACTTTTCTAAAGCTATGAAAATGTACACTTCATTCACTTTCACAGGCTATAAAAAATTAAGGTACTTAGCTATAGATTTTGAGATGCATTTTCATACCTTAATTCTTTTAGTCTTTAATTTGCAATCTTTTGTTGTAGTTCAGTTTTGGATGGGCTTTAACCCCAGTCAGCAACTCAGCCCCACCCAGTCATTAACTCACACTGCCACTAGTGGAATGGGGGAGAGAATAGGAAGAGTAAGAGTGTGAAGTCTCATGGGTTGATGGAAGTTTAATAGGGAAAGTAAAAACTGCTCATGCAAGCAAAGCAAAACAAAGAATGCATTCACCACTTCCCATTGGCAGGCAGGTTGAGTGAAACTCAGGAAAGCAGACCTCCATTGCATGTGACAGTGGCTTGGGAAGACAAACACCAAATACTCCGAATGCCTGTGGTCAGCTGTGGGCAGTTGTCACATCTCTGTCCTTTTCCCACTTTCCTATGCACCCCCAGCCTCCTTGCTGGTGAGGTGGGATGAAGAATAGCAACGCCTTGAACCTGTGAGCACTGCTTACTGACAGATAAAACATCCCTGAGTTATCAACAGTTTCCAGCAGAAATCCAAAACACAGCCCCATACTAGCTACTGTCAAGAAATGTACCTCTGCCCCAGTCAAAACCAGCACATACATAAGTCAGTATATAAGGAATCTAGCTTGTAATTCTGCAAAACAATTAAGACTTGCTGAAAAAGACAGAACTTTGTGCCTTAAGATTAGGTTCATCTGATATTCTATGATGGAAGTGTTAAAATTGGTAGCCTGAAACCTGAATGTTTATGTACCACTGTTAAAAGTATGGAGAAATTGAAAGTGGAAATTAAAAGCTATGTGAAAGTGTGTAGTTTTCAGGTGGTACTTTCTGACAATATTGTCTTCCTGTCATCTTTCTATTCATAGCCAAATTCCTCCCTCTCTTCTTTTGCCACATTGTTCCTGCTGAAAAGTTGACTTCAGCTTTTTCAACATATGATGGGGTGTAGCCAGAGCCAGAGTCATGAAAAGCTACTGCTGATCAATTCCGTAAATAGATAAAGTGCAGAGACTGGCAGAATGGGATGTAATTTTAGGTAGCAGTGATAATAAGCCCATGTTTATAGGAAGGCCTGGCCATGGTAATGTTTTAACACCATCTACTCAGCTAGAGCTTTACAAATATTTTGTGCTTATGTGAGCTGGGTTACAGTACATTACAGCTTACTGGTTATGTTTCACTCTGGACTGTGATCTGCAAGACTTCAGGTGCAGTTTCTTTGTCTACCTAGCAGAGTCATCCCCCTCGGTTCTCACTGTGTGCTACGGGGACAAAGCCATATTTGGCCCCATTTTATGCAGTGCTTTTTCAGTAGCATTGGTTCTCTTTAGGGTGCTGTCTAAAAATAAATGAGTCTGTGTTCAGCAGTAGTCTTGGGTTTTATTGCAGTAATGCTGGTAGGCCCTCAGATAGGCCACCACAGTGATACAGTCCCTGCTCCCACAGAGCTTACATGCTAGCTTTTAGAAGTCAACTTTATTATAAACTCTCTCGTATATTCCAATTTTATACATAGGCTCACATGAAACCTACTTAGATTTTGGACTTGATTCTAGTACTTCAGGAAATCAGCAGCTAGATTTCAAGACCAGAATCAGATATAACTTGAGTTTGCTGAAGGTATTGCTGACTTTTCTTGCTGCAAGCACAAACAGAAGTACATGCTGAAGCTGAAAATTTCATGGTATTTAAAACATGCTGCTTTAAAAAAGTCAACTTAAAAGGAAAAAACAAACCAAACCCTTGCACACAATACAAAATATACATAATATTTCCAGTATTATTTGCGGTTGTGCCAACTTAAAAGTGCAATAGACTTACCCATTACAAAAATTGAATATCCATTTAAGTATTAATTGTAAAAGAAAAATAAACTAGTAACTTGGAGTGGTTAGGTTAGAATACAAAAACCTTACCCATTGCTATGTCTCCCCTTTATTTTGGAAAAGCAGTATTGTGTCCAGGCTGGGAAGGAGAATTATATTGTCCATGTCAAAATATAACCCAATGAAGGCTAATGAATTGACTCATTGCTACCTGATTGATAAACTGTTAAATCCCCAAAGAAGTTGCATATTGGATATTGACCTGTACCTCCCACTGAATGCAAAAGAAGGAAATCTGGGTCAAGGCCTGAACTGCCTGGTAGGCAGCACCAGAAATCTGGTGTATTGTGAAATTCCCCCTCTGCTCTGGAGTGCATGACCCTGATTATGTAGGAGCTTCCCACATACATGGCTGTAGGGGTTATTTTTTTCTGCACAAGTTTATATAAGAATTGAGGCAGACAAATTTTTTCTTTCTACTCTCAGAGCATTTGCCCTCAAAGTTTATAATTACAAGTCAGGAGCTTATTCTTTAGATTTATGCAATTGATATTTTTTTTTCCCACTTTTTAAATATTTGTTTTGGTCACAGACTCAGCTGATGGCAAGAATCTTGTTTGAAAATTGATATAAGAATCTGAACTGTTTTTCAGAATGTTAGAAAAACCGCAACAAAATGTCCCAAAACATAACATTTCATAGATACAAAATAAATTCAAAACACATATAAAACTACACTGAGAGTAATCCAGCTGTTGCTGCAAATGAAGCTGTTATTTGCCAAAGAGATGGTTGGCTTTTGTCTGATTAGCTATTAAAAAAGACTGAGTAAAACTTTCAAACGTGCTTAAGCCTAGTCCCTCAAAAAATAATGGCAAAGTGCCTAAGCATAATTACAAGCCAGCTTTGGGGGGAAGAAACCATAACTTCGTGTTCTCAATCAGGCACATTTGCATGTTTTACTCTTCAAGTAAATCACCTCAAGCTGGAAACAATCTCACTTGCATGGCAGCATGCATATGAAAATTACACACATCTTCTCTCACGATCAATTTTAAGTGTAACTGACAGGCATGAGAGAGAAAGGCAGCCAAAAGGCCAATTTCCCTGACTGTTACCAGTCTTACAGCATGGGCCTTTATAAGACTGAGCTTTCATTATAACCAGGCAGCATAACAGCATGTGATAAACTTGAGGTGTGTAACCAACAAAGTCACTCAAGTGTTGTGCTTAGAGCTCATTCCAGAGCACTACAGTACTTCACTGTATAAAACATAAGTTAACTTCATCAAGACATGAACAGGTAGGACCAAAAAAAATGTGATAGGTAAGGAGGTTGTACTGAACTTTGGTCTCCTGGAGGGCACTGAGATGCTAAAGAAGTAAGTGCAGTAAACATTTTACAGAGCTTAGATCTCCACTATCCCCTTTTGTAATGTGCATAAGTCCTCAGTCAGCTATCCCCTTTAGTTCACTCTATGCTCTTAGTCTTGCAAAATCTTTCAATACAGAATTAAAGTCAAGATCTTGACTGTCTTTTCTATTTATGTCAAAAGCCAAACTAAAATCAGAGGGACTGAGAGTATAAAGGCCAGCATAACAGTAGTAGTGCTTCTCAAGATGAAAATGAGTAATAACATTGCAGAGAACATGCTGTAAGTGATTATGAAATTCATATTTTCTTCTCAGGAAGAAAGTATGCAGAAGACAGTTATACATACCATTTGACAATACTTCCCCAAAACAATATCCTTCAGTAATTTAGTTGTGACCTTAGAGCAAGAAATATGGTGAACTTTTGGAAGACTTTGCCCAACCAGTTGCCCTATAACATCCAAACAGACATCTTCATACACAGTTCCCAGTTTATAGATTAGTTAAAGCAAAGGTTTGCTGGTGGAAATTATTTTTCTAAAACAATAAGGATGGAGCTAGTCAATGAAAAAATGACTTTTCTTCTCCCAGTCTGGAAGCAGTATTCACCACACATTCATCATCAGCTTAATAGAAAATGTCCTTTAACACGTGGTACTTGTCAACTGAATTACCAAGTGATGCTGTTCCACGATAATCTGAAATAAATTCTTCTGTTTCACTCTGCAGTGGATCAAGAGAAGGCCTGCTGGAACAGTATGTTACTGTATACTCCGGACCTGCCAGTTCTAAGGGTTAAGTTTGTTTGAAAGGCAAAAATTTACAAGAAAAGGCATTATAAATCATTTTTGAAAAAACCAAACTGTCCTGCAGTTACTCATACAATAGAGTAGAATCTGTAAAATACTTCATCTATAAAGACGCTTTCATTAAAAACGTTTAAATGTTACTAAGCTTTAAGGCACTCCAGCTGAAGAACTGACTGATCACAACTACTATTGGTGGCTCAGATCTCCTCTTTATCCATATAACTCATCTTCAGTCTTTGTCCTTTGTGAGTTCTGCAATTTCATCAACATCTTCTATATCGTGTGTCATTTTCTCGTACTGTCTCTTGAAGAAGCCAAGCTGTGAGAAGCATTAAAATAACACCACATTGCAGTCAGTCATTGATAATTCATTGCTCAGCAAAACTAAATACTGTGATGGTAAAAATGCACCTGTGTGCGTGCATACACTATAGAGTTTGATTTGTAGAAAATTCCTCCCTCTAAAATGAAAGGAGGTGGGCCCTAAACTCCTACCTGGTGCAACTGAATGCTAGAGCAGCAGTACTGATTAGCCAGTTTTCTCCCTGCTGAGATATGGACATTTCCATGATGCCTTGGTGTGCCAAGGAGCACTTCAAACACGAATGCCCTGGCACACATAAAAAATCTCCCCTTTTTCTATGTAACCTTTGTAATTTACTTTTTGCCCCTGCCCTTTCTTTTGTCTGTTCTTTTGTCCAAAATATATCCTCTCTCACCTTGTTTTTAATCCCCACCCTTGTCCACTGGGAATATCATGGGTGTTCAGAGCCCATATAGGATATTATGGAAGGAGGCAGACAGTGTTGAAAGGAAAAAAAGTAAATGTCACAGCCCCTGTTTTGAATGATTGGCAGATCATTTAACATCTTCATCTTGCCGGTTTCTATAAGGACTCATTTCATAAACCCTTCTAAAATATGTCAAGGGTGTAATGTCAATGCAGTATTATTCATACACCAAATTGCAGATGTGGTTTTGTTTCACACTAGAGAAGAGAGATTCCAAAGAAAATAGCCCAAATATATTTATCCCTTTCCGGTTTTAAGATATAAGTACTAACTTACTTTCCACAAAACAGCAACCAGCACCAACAGCAAGAGGAGTCCAGCCAATATGCTGCCAATCACAACACCTACTGGTACCTCAGCTTTCTCATCCGGCTTCATTATTGTAACTGGGATCTGAAAGCAGAGAGATTATGTCTTAGGGGCTCATGTGAACTGCAAATAAGGTAGGATTTGTAAACCAAAGATCAAGAATGCCTGGACTGCACATATTCCAGGATCAGTGACCGGAATGCACCAAGCAATTACGGCCCTTTCACTGGTGTCCATGTGTGCCTGGTTGCACTGTGGCACATGGCAATGCCAGCTAGGGACTAGAGGCCCTCATCACTCTTGGCCATGCATAACAGGCAGAGGACAAATCTCTCCTGCCAGCTGCCTCTCCATTAACAGCAGGCCTTTCAAAGGCTCCACACACCATCACTGTGTAAACCAGCCATGTTTACATGAAGGTGGGGAATAGCCTGGTGTACAGCCCAAAAATCAGACTGCTGGAGGAGCACTCCATTTCACCAAGTGTTGTCAGAGCCCGTTATCTGTGCTTGGCAGCTGTAGGAGGCAGAACTAATCACTGAGGCCAGACACCATCACATCTGCTGAAATTCCAATCCTCCTGCTGGGCAGGTGCCTCAGTCTCCTTTGCCTGCTGTTCCTACCTTCTATGAAACCACTAATGACTTGACAGATCTCATGGTGATCTGTGTTCTCCTGGATCAACTGCATGGATTTGCTGCAAGATGTATAAGTCAAACAGGAGCACCTCTAGCACACCTACATGTCCTGAACCATAAGCAATACCAGAGAGCTCCCAGAGGAGTATAGAGTGTCTGGAAGTTAGTTTTCAGGTGATACCCTATCTAGCTGGATTAGGTATAACCAAATATATAATTACATATAACAGAGTTTCTTGGAGAGACATTGCTGTAATATTTATGAACTGTCAAATTTTTGGATTTAATCTTGGAACAACATGCAGTTAGCTGAAAGTTTTTTTTCCTTCCTGAAACATGATAAAACAAGTCACACTGGTTTATTTTCTCAGAGTGGTTGTTCAGTACATTTGTCTGGAGTAATTCAATCTTAAGCTTTCTGGGAAACTTGCTCTGGACTGACATTTCAGTGATTTAAGTCATTTCTGTTGGAAGGCTCTAGTGTTGTGCTAGGTGTGGTTATGTGTATTCATTTCACCAAGGCAGGATGGCTTTGTGTATTTTCTAACTGAATGGCCATAGTGATGATTCTAGCAGGTTAACATTCTGGCCTCCAGCTGGCAGTCCTTTCCAAAATGGAAAAAATGTGAAAGCTTTTACGTAAAAATACCTAAGCAGCTTCCCCATGTAGCATCAAAAGGCAATATTCATTTATTTGGCTAAACAACAACCCAGTTCATCCAATGTAAGAAGCCAATTTCATATATGCAGTTTGCCTAGTAATGCTTTCTGCATTAGATTAACAGTGAAGTGGCACTATTGGAAAGGAAAATTGATGCCTAAGAACAAATTATCTTTCCTGAAGTTAAACTGTGGTCAGTAAGACACCATGAGACTGGGATTCAACTCATCTGGTGTTTATCTACAGCATGGTTCCTGGACTCCCAAAGGAGGATAGGCTTTTTTAAGAGCCTAATTCACCCTAGTTATCTTCAGGATCAAATTTAGGATGAGATGAACTGCATTTCAGAAATACCTGTTCTTTCCAGGGACTAGGTATATAGAATATGGATGAGTAATGCAGATATTAAATTGGATGAATCCTACCACATCCATTTAAATTAACAGGGGAAGTAGGGAAATAAGCTCTGTTTGCTTCTGTACTGTCCTGTTCCCAAGGAAGTGTGAAGGGCAGACTGGGTATCCCTGTTGGCCTGACAAGAAGTACCGTGCTGGGTACTGACTCCAAGTGTCAGACTCTCTGCTCTAGGGAGAATGTACTTTCACAACCTGGCACATTTACCAAGACTTCTCACAGGGCACTAATTGTTGAGTAAAGGTCAGGCTGGAGGTCCCCAAAAGACACTTTGTTTCCAAGGAACCCTGTGGATAACTTTCAGGGTCTGCTCAGCTATTGCCTCAAAGGTGTAGAAGTCCCAGGTGCACATGTTTCAATGACTGGGGGAGGAATTGACTTTCATTTTTCAACTGTCATTTGAATAATTAAATTCTAGTTCTCCTGAAACTGCCAACAGGACTTCTGGTAATGTAGATTTGGCAGTACCATGCTTCAAATATGGAAAAATACTTATTAATGAGTTACCTAAAAAACCTGTGCAATTACCTGGAATATTTGCATTGTATAGTAATGAGCTTCATCTCATAATAGAAATAATACCACACCAAACTGAAACACTCAGAACACTTCAAATACTGGCATGAAATTTTTCTGTGAAAACATACTTCCTTTGTTCTTCAGGCACTGGAGGTTGTACTGATTACAAAATGGCTTATTTAGAGGTTCTTCACAAAAAATAGAGTGATCCATGAGAAACCAGTGATTAAAAATGGTATTGGATGATGATCATACCACACAGTGAGAGAGACCAATCTGTAACTGCTTTCTGCACATTTAGTTGAATTCTCTATTGCCTGTGAATGGGCTATGCTGCACATTCTTACATATATTTGACTCATTTACTAATTTGCATTTTGCTTTTTAATAGCCTTGGTTATTTTATGGGCAAAACAGGCTAGTAAGTCCTGTAAAAATAAATCTGAAATTAGTACTGCAAATGGAAGAGTGTTCCTCTCAAGACAAAGAGAATAAGGTGTCCTCTTTTATTACAACAGTAATTACCAGAGTACTACTATACTCTTCCAGAGTTTTTTATGTTTGTGTATAGCAAATAGAAAGCTTGGAAGAAGAATTCAGTACTAATAAAGCAGTGGTATGGAGACTTCTCTTGAGATTAACTGTGTCCACATTGTCCATATGAAGCTATTCCAAATGCTAAAAATATTCCACATTCCTTTACAAATGAGATTATTTTCTAGAGAACTTTGCCAAACATTTGTGTAGAAACCTCAAACCATATTCTTATAGAAGTAAGTAAGACTATAACTCAGATTTGTGAGCATGTTTCCCAGAGCTCATTTATCTATAAAAATTAATTCCATTGCAGCAAGAAAGCCAAATCTTGATCTTTTCATGAACAGAAAGCTATCTGAATTTCAGAAGTTTCTAGCTGAGTTCTTCTCAGAGTTCTACAATTTAAGACCTACAGGTTTTAACCATGTCTGGTTTTTATAGCAGTGGGCTGAAATGAAAACATTTTAATAGCTTAAGGGACTTGTATATAGTCAAATGATACATTATTTCAACATAATCAAGTTGCTATGTACTCCTAATGGACACTGAAAATGAAATACTATCACTTTAATACAGTCAAAGGTAGAGAAGTTGAAAAAATATACTTAACTATCACTTACAGTTAGGGTATTCTCTCCAATGATAAATAACTCAGGGTTATTTGTATCAACTTTTGCTTCTGCAGAGAGTTGTAATGTCTGGAAAATTAACTGAAAGAGAAGATTAAAACAGCTGTAAAGCTCTGTAATAGGGCAACTCAATTAAAATGTAGACATTCTAAAAGTCCTTGAAGTCTGAAGTCCTTGAAATGAGGACTTCACAGCTAGAAAAGAAAATCATAGTATTAAGAAAATTATTTTAATATTTTTCCCCAGCCAACATGTCAATCAAAGTAATAATATATCCGTAATCCACTTAGCAATGACATTGAGGAACTGTTTTTCCTTTAATGTACAGTTCAAGCAAAACAGAAGGAAATATTTACATAATCCTTTTTATAGTTCTTTCAAAGCTGTCACTGCTGCTAGCAGGGAAGAGATGGGGGGAAACAGCAGTGAGAAAAGGAGACACAGCAACAAAAGACAGATGAGAATATATCTCTGGCCTTTGAAAGAAATGGAAACTGGATGTTCTTTTACTTCCCTCCGCCCTCACTTCTATCCAGTGCTTCTGTTTTTCCCCATTTATTTTTTCCTTTCACTATGTGTTCCTCTCCACGTCTCAAATTCTGACATAGCTCTCTCAGCTTAAACAGAGATGATGACAAAAATCTTAAGCCAATTCCTATTTGAAAAGGCACCTCGTGCCAGATCCCACTTCCCTCTGTGGATGTACTGGGAAGAGATGTGCGTGGCTGTGCAGACGCTGTCAGTTCACTGCTACTCTTCCACAGCACCTCAGGAATGGCTCCTCCATGGGAGCACAGGACCACTCTCTCCAGCTGACCCAAAAGAAATGCCTGCTCTGCCATTTTGCCTCCTCAGCCATTCCTGTGTGGCAGGGCCAGGTACTGTGGGCAGCTGTGGGTCTGCAGTGGCCAACACACCAAACTGACTGGCTCTGCAGTGAGTTATTGCATCCCTGCACTGTGGCCATCTGGCCAAGTGGTGTGTCCTGCACACCTAAAAGTTTAGAAAAACACCTGAGCACTTTCCAAAGCACCTCAATTCCTAAACACATCTTTTCTTTGCTTAGCAGGTACTGGCAAGCCTGCCATGCCCTTCTTGGACAATGGCTGATTGCCACTAAATAAAAAGGTTGATAATGTGCATGATTGAGCAAGTGCTTGCAAGATTATTTGTGCTGAATTTTTTACAACCAAACAGAAAATTACAAAATGGGAGATGTGAGGAGAACTGTTACATATGAACTTTCCTTCCCATCAGCCAGTGATGGTAAACAAACAATTCCCACTCACTTTTTAGTGAGGGTAGTAACCTTTTGTTCAGGTCTCCACCTTCTTCATACCTAACAGCACTAACAAATGGTCTTGACCCAGCTGATTAGAAAAATACAAACACTAAAGACAGACAGATGCTTTTTGTCGCACACTGCCATAACGCATTTAACAATATCAACCTGACCTTTTCCTTTTAAGAGTTGAATGCTGGAGCTGACAACAGCCCTGCTGTTAAATGTCAATACCTGCCACAAGAATCACCAGACACACTAAGGAGACTGCGTCACGTTCCTGACGCGTTAGGCAAACCCAGGACTCCAAGATCGTTTGGTTGGTTGCCTAGCTAAGAAGCAAACATGGTCTCACTTCAAAAGTCTGGTAACTCATGATGAGTTATATCCTGGAGGACACATGGTGATTGAGAATAGGCTGAGATATTGATGGTTTTTTGAAGCATCCTGTAGGTCTCTAAGCAAGGACTGTTTCTTTGACACTTACTCTAATAAACACAAAAAATCAATTAAAGATGGTTTCCACACTTTCTTTATCAAATAGAGCAAAGAGAACTGGCAGCACCAACAGGGCTTTGGTATTTTGATGTGATCTGAAATGACCACAATGTAGGCTGTGATGTTCAAAAGTTAAAAAGCATGATTATTTTACAGGCTGTGATGATACTGTGCTCTGCTGTCCTATGATGAGTTTTGTGAAAACTGTAGTTCCCCAAGAATGAATCTAACAGATGTAGGAAACTTTTTTCAGCTGTGAAGGTTGCATTATCATAGCATTTTCTTAGATTCTGTGCTGGACTGAAGTTTTATCACCTCCGTTATGCAGCCTCACTACTTTCAGGTTCAAGTTTTCAATCGGGAAAAATAACACCAGTATAAAAGAAAGGAAGGTCTTTCTAGACTGAGGTCTCTGTACTCAGTAAGTACTCTGAGAGTACTCTGTAGTCTCTTAGTAAGGTCTCTGTACTGGACTTTGAAAAATATCAGGAGTTTGAAAATACTTGAATATTGTATGCTCTATAAAGATGCAGCTGATACTCACGGCAGCAAAGGTTCCATTCCAGATTTGGGTGGACACGTTCACAAAGTACTCTCCCTTCAGTGCAATGTGTTCCAGTTTGCATGTGATGGTACTGCACTTCATGTTCTTACAGTTCTTCCAGGGGAAACAGCAAGAAGAGGCAAGAGCATGCATTAAAAATACACTTTAAAAAATATTCTTGCAACATCCAGAATTTTTGCCCTTGCCTTTGCTGTTCTGTGCATACAAATTAAGTGCTTACAGGCTGTGCTAAAGCAGATGCAGTATCGGTGAAAATATCCAGGCTGAGCTCTGGCTCTGTAAATAAGGAATGCCACCTCATCACAACTTTCCTCACAAGTACAGCAGTGGGCTCAGAAGGTCAGCTCTGCTTCCCTCAGCTCAGAAGGTCGTGCTTACTGCAGCCCTGGGATTTACTCACCAGTTCTTTGGAAGCTCTGAAGTTCTCTTTCATGAAAGATGGAGAATAAGGTCTTTTCCCTATTTGCAGTGGATTTATCTGAGCATCACAAGTAACACCTCTGACCTAGGAAAGATGGCAGGAATGAGACTGGATGACATGCTACTTGGGAGTTTATACTCATTGTAGTAATATATATTTCTGGGCTTAGATGGTGGCTGTTAAAGGCTGAAGTGTGAACACTGAATTCTTTAGGAAACAAAAAATATGTGGTTTTGGTTAGAAGTAAATAATTCTTATGACAGTTTTTTTTTTTTTGTCCCTAGATTGACCTGAAGGGCTTTTCCTCATCTAATAATTTCATTTTTACAATAATTTTCTCAGGAACTTGGAGAAGGACCTAATTGAAGAGATCCAGATACTCCACATCTGCCAAGTAATAGCCTAGTGTACTGCTGGAATTGTGGTTCCCTCTTTATGAGGAAGGGACAAAGAAGGAAGAAAGGAAGAAGGAAGGAGAAAGAGCATGGATTCTCTTAAACTAAGCCATAATATTGGGGAGATAATTAATGTTTATAGTACTGATAAACCCCCAAAACACAATTCAGTTCTATACCTCATCTGTGGTGACTGCAGTTAGGTACATCAGTGGGTTGCCTTTGCTGGTCATTTCGGGAAGATTGATTGTTACAGAAGCCATCTTTACTGGAATACTTCCTGTTGTTACCTGCAAAGCAAAAAACACAAGAGTTAATTCAGGTAGCTATGCATAAATTATTTGATACAGCAAGAAAATTAGAAATAATGGATGAATATGGAAGAACTGGACTCCTTTTACATCAATGTTTTTTTACTAAGACACCGGGGTAGTAATTTTGTGAATAGTAAAGCAGAAAGTATATTGTATAGCTCCAGATTCCTGTCTGTTTTCTTAGCAGAGTTCATATTAACTGCATGAAATATGTTTTGAAAAGCAAATGTTCTGCCACAGCCAATAGGCCTGTTTAGTCCTTTGGAGTAGCAGTTACAGGAATGGAAATGGAACATAAATTAACTTTCTTCCACGTTGCATATTTGGATCTAAGGGTTTTTTTCTGTGTTATGTAATAAGCACTGTGATTTGGCTAGTTCTTGCATCAGGTTTGAGCCCTTAACCCTTGCCAAACTTCAAGTTTCAAAGTCCAAGCCTGCAAAGACTTATTTTTCTTTATCAAGTTGTCAGGACACTCTGTGAAAAAACAGTCTAAGCTGGCCTAAAGTTAAGCATTAACCATCTTCTAAATATGTACACAGTGCAGGACCAATCCCTCCCCTATTCTACCGGTGCAAATGTCATCCTTAACCTTATAAGGACTCCAAGAACTTATGCTATTTGCAATTTTTTTTTCTCTTATTTGACCTATTCAAAAGCTTCAAAATCCGACAATGAAAGCAGGAGTGTTTTTTTAAACAAGGTTTTGGGAGCAGGCTACAGAGGGAGCTAAGGAAACTTCTTGAACCAGAACAAAACAGACTTACTAACCTTAACTGAGAAGTTGAACGTGGGGCCAATATCTTCAAAATTATTCACAGTGGAAGGAATGTTATGACCAGAGTATACTTCATAAAAGTTGATATTGGCAAGCCTGGTTAACAACCATAAAACAATACATTTCAATTTGGCAGCTGCTTTGAAAACATATGTTACTGGATATGCCTTTGTGAAACAGGTCAGAAGTACAGAGAGAGAAGTCAGTCACTTAGATTGTTGTTTGAATTTTACAAAGTTGCTTAAGAAAATGGTGTGCTGAAGCCCAGAGCTGGAATAAACACGTGAAATTAAGACAAGAGAATTGTACAGGATACAGGCTCTCTCAGGCTTCTAGACCCTGCATTGTTTCAGGGCCCTACTGCAAACTTCTTCTCTGCACACAAATGGCAACATTCACCCTTGCAGTCACCTTTTTACTCAGGAAGGGCCTTCCTGGCTGTCTCCTTGGTACATCTGTAACTGGCGGGGGGTGGAAACACAGGCATCACCCTCCTTATGTAGATGGCACATATCACATAGCCCTCATAGTCCTCTTTGGGTCACATTGTTCAGTAATTATGAGGTTTAAAATCCAGAATTTCTGAAGTAACACAAAGGTGGTTTCAGCTCACTGCAGCATGGAATGGCAGGTGTGCGATGGAAGGGAATGGTGCAAGGAACTGTGGGCGCTTGAGGAGCTCAGTTAGCTGGAACCACACTCAAAGGCAAGGAAAACATCCCTGTGCAGTGCATCACACCCACTGCTTGCTACCTGTGAGCAGCTCCTCTGCTAAATCATGCCAGAACTGTATCTGCTCTTCATCATTACCTTTCATTAGAAGGCTAATTTGAGCAGTCAAAAAGCAAGCTGGTGAGTTAACAATAAATAGAGGCTATTACAACTCCTACATCAGCTTTTCCTGTTCCACAAGGAATCTATCATCTTTACTGTTCTCCCTGTTTAATCTGGGTAACATCCATGAATACCATCCCAATTTAATGTGTGTGCAGTCTCACAGATGTGCTTCCTGATCAGTGGTGGTCCTCCATACTGCACTGTGGATCCTTTCTGAAACTCCTCTTTCTCCCATGGGCCCTTTACTTGAAGGACTTGCTTACAAGGACTACAATGAAAACACACATGACATATTTTCTGCTTTCTCACTGCTGAAGACTCCAGTCCTTCCAAGATGCAGAGTATCAGCTTCCTAGTCCTTTCAGAAGTCTCTGGAAACACATATTGCTACATCTGCTCCTAGAAACTCAAGAAATTATCCCTAGAAAGATTTAACTTCAGCAAAACAATACTTTTTTCTCAGATCTTGTATTTTAAGGGATTACTTCTTGGCTGCATTACCTGCCTCAGAATGAACTAATTCCAGGTAAATACTTCCTATGCCAAGTTATGCCATGGCTTAATATGCATTTTATTTAATTCTTTAAAATTTATTATCTCCAAGAATAACTAACCATTTTCTGGCAGTAGATATTCCTTCATTCCTTGATGTGCATATGAAATTGAATTTTTTCATATTCAGGAGATGTAGCTGAAAACCCTTGTTTTCCCTTGAATAACTTTTATAGACTCCATTCCTCGCTTCTTCTGAAGCATTTCATTTCAATCTATATTTCTCAGCTAATTAAACCCACTGATTCAAGTTTGCGCCATCTGAATTTCCTAAGAAGCTAGCCCTCTGCACAGATGCTCCTGCAGTCTCTGTTGCTGCTGGTGAGGTCTCGTGCAACTTTCTCAAGAAGCTGAAAGAACTTGAACCACTGACTTAAATGCTTTTCTGCATTTAAAATAATCTCAAAAATTCTGCATGATTCCAGGACTGGTGCACCTATTCATGATGTGCATCTCAAATATTTTGAAACTGTTTCTGCAAAGAAGGTTAAAACACTAATCTTCTTTACTGTGGTCCCTATTCCAGCTCATCCTACACAGCAGCCAACAGTTCTTGTAGCTATGGTAATCTCTGAATATTAATTTCCTGGATCCATAGTTGCTGTGCATTTTGAAGCAGCTCCCTCTTTTTAAAATTTCTGTTATTCTCTGAATAACAGGGAATATTTACTGGGATTTTTATATCTATTTATATTTACTAATTTTTGAACACTTTGGGATGCAAAAGCATTTTTTCATCAAGGATTGGTGACCAAGTGCATTAAGTGTAATTACATGTTGATCCTAGAAATTCAGTATTTGGGAGAGATAAATAAATCTATTCTTTGATGAAAATTCAAACATCCTACCTTGATCCAAGAGTGACACCCATGTATTTTTGTTTCAGTTGCAATCTATGTTAAACTGTAACTGAAATAATTCTTGTTTGGAACAGCAACAGACTAATTGCTGTTTGAGTGCATCCCAAATCACCAAGTGTTTCCAGGGCTCAAGGTAAGGACTTTCAAGAGCACTATATGAAGATAAAAGGTCTTAAAAGGCTTTTTGTTGGTCTCTCTCCCCCTGTCTGCTCAGCTGCCTCTCCTTACCTTCCCAGGGAAAAGGATCTCTCTTGCAACAGCCCTGACTTGCCTTCTACATGGAGAAGAAAGGGCTGGCACCAGGCAGGGGGGTAGATTTGAGCCAGAATCTGGATGGGTGCATGGGAAAGCAGGGTGTCTGCTTCCAGTGCCAGTGCAGCTGCAGCAAGGGAGAATCTGCCAGGTGTACCTCAGGTTTTAGTTCAAACCATTATCTCAAACTGCTAAAAAATTTCTATTCTTGCTCTAGGTTCAGCAGATACGTCCATAATTTTTTTCTTTTTTTTCTTTCCCTTCTTTGCTGAGAGGAGCATATTTTTCCTTTTGATATTCCTTTGTTTAGTTTTGATCACTGCAACTCCAGATTTGATCCCATGTCATTACATTTGAGCCAAGAAGCCCGGTGTTATTATATAGTATATACTATTTATGTTATCAAAACCACATGCACTGTTTGACCTTTATATCAATTCTGTTCATAGGAGCACCTGTAACAAGTGTTTGGAGGTAAACACGGGTCCACAACTTTCCTAATTTTTCACATATAAGTTTGGTTGGAAGGATGGACAAACCTGCAACTACTGGTGAAGAGGAATTTCTTATGACTTCCAAAACAAAAGCAAAGCTTCCCTATATTTTAGTGGCCTTTCAAGACTGTTACTTCAAGTAGCTTGGCAAAATGCCCTTGTCTGTTTACATAAATCAGCATACCTTGTGAAGTGAATTTCTGCATCATATCGCAAAGGAATTGATAAGGCGACCTGGTTGTCCGAGTCTTGCTGTTCCTTACTTTCACTGTTCATCAAAACACATTTGAGTCAGGTGTAATAATATTGTTTTATACAAATAAGCTTTTAATACCTAACTTGCTTTTATATCATTAGGTACTTTACCTCCATGCACGAAAACTTAGAACTGCCACATTCTGAAGATTTTTAAGGTTGAAATCAAAGCTAATATCAAAGGACACCTACAGAAGAGACAAGTGACACATAGTAAACAAGTTGGTATAACATTCCAAAAGACATTATTCATGTGTGTAACAATCTAGAACTGCCCTCTATACGTGAATTCTCTACTTTCCTGTGTAATATTTCAGTAATGTCTTAATAGTCAGAATTAATTTGTTCTTACATTCCCCTACAAGTTGGCATTCTTACATAAACATGAGTTATTTGCATTTTAAAATTGTGTACAACTAGCTGTAAGCTGCAACAAAAGGTGTTCACAATTCCTTCATTTTAAACTCTAGCATTGACACAAGCTTTGTATTCAGTCTTTTCTTCCATTTGTTCCAGCAGGTCCACTTTGAGCAATTCCATTAACATTCAGAACAAGCTCAACTTTCTATATATGATTTTTTTTTTTATTATTCTACATGTCCCACCACAGGACACCATGTTTCTGTTCTTTCAAGCAAGTTTCTTATTGCTATAGCTGATTATCTTAGAGGCTAGAACCCAGTTTCTCCTCTGCCCTTGAGGAATAAGAGATTTCATGAAACTGTGGATATCCTGAGGTTTATGGTATATATGAAAAAAAAGATATATAATTCATCTTAGGACTGTGTGGGCCTCCCATCTCCTCCCAAAACAATACTGCTTTCTTGAAGAGATGAGTTTCACTGAGCAGGTGAGGGAGTTACCCCAGGTTCACACTGCAGGAGGGAATTGATGGGAATTGTGCTCAGTTCTCAGGAGCCTGCACATGATGCTCTATGCTTCTCTGTCCCCAGCCTTCACTCTCCAAAAGTTACATAACTGCAGCAGCATTTGGAAGCTGTGGGTTTTGACCACTGAGCTTTGAGAGCCCTTTGTCCTTTAATCTGACAGGGAGTCATATATTTTAAGCCCTAGTTTGCTTATTATAATGCCTCTGTTGTAAAATCTAAGAAACCTTTATCAGCAATAAATGCAGACTTAGGAAAAAACAACAGCCGAAAAGGTTTTGGGTATCATTCAAGCTTATTTCAACATGCTAGCTGTACCTGTTGTCCTGTTCTGAAAACAGGATAGCTTATTTGGCAAATGACTGTACTTTGTGCTGTTCCTGTTTGACACGAGACTTCAGTCCCATCACTCTGCAGAGAAAACAGACAGAAACACCATCTTATGTCAGGTTTTGATAAGGCAGAGAGGTGTGTACCTTCAACAGCATATGTATTATGATAAGGAGGAGTGAAAATAGGTGTTATGGCAGTAAATCCTAGAGATGCAGCAGATAGGTGGGGCATAGGCAGGGCCATGAGGAAGTCACAAGGAAGGTGGGACAAGGACCATTCCCACTCGATTTCTTGTGGGTTGCAATCATCTTACTAGAACTTTGTGCTGAGCTTGGAAGGAGGAATACAGGCCAGAGAGTACAGGTCACCTCTACCACTAACTTCTGTAAGTCCTTTTTTAGCAGAATTTTTACAGAACTTTTGCAGATATATTAACACAGTCTTAGAGCTGGAAGAAATGAAACTTTCTGTAAGAAAATCTGCCATACATTATAGTTTGTTTACTACTTTCCAGAATATTGGCTTGTCATCATCCTTGATTCAAAGACAAATTCACAGACCAGAGCCAATTATCAACCTTTAGAGAAGAATTTATTAAAAAGTATTGTCTTTTGTAAAAAAACATTCCTACTAGACATTTACCATTCATGAATTATGCTACAAAAAAAAAAAAAAACCCAAGAAATCCTCAAACCCTCAAAACAAGACCTCCAAAAAGACCCATATATACTCAGTTTGTTTTTCTTCCTGCCTTGAAGCAGGCACATTTTTGGTCCAAACTTCACTTGCAGGCTGAAGTGCTTCTAAGCGAAAGAGCTTTTAAAGCAAAAGAAAATTCTAGCTCCAGTGTGGTCTTTTGGCAGGACTGAAATGAACAATCTTGCTGCACAACAGGATGGGGAGGTAGAGGGGCACCCCCAGCGCTGTATGCAGTACTTTTGCCAATTCATTGTTCAGAATAATGCTGTTCTTGGGCAGGAATGAATGCTATCCCTCCTCTCCCTTCAGTACAGGGATTGCTCTGGATTTCACCCCCAGGATTATCACGCACCTCTCCAGTAGGAGCCTGACCATATAAGCCAAGCACTGAAATCTGCATTTCATCCTTTGTGAATTGGGAGCAACAATCTGAATTATAGGTACACTGCATTCCCCAAAATAGTATGCATATTTCCTCTCTTTTGCTTTCTCTAAGATAAAATTTGTTGGAAGAAGAGCTTTTGGTATAGCCATATGTCAATCTGATTAACTGTCTAGCTGGAACACATGGCCTTGGCAGTAACACTATTTCTAGATCCAAAGTCTGTGCTTTAAGGATTCATCATCAATACTGCACATCTGATTTATCAAATACAAATTCCCTGTAGCACAGCAACTGCTTCAGGCATGCTGCTGGGAGTTAAGAAGATGTGGGTGCCAAGGCCTAAAGTGAGGAAAAAATGTCTGAGGTGAGGTCAAACTCGAAAAGTTGCCAGCTTTTATGCTGAGTTGGAAATATCTCTCCTTGACCTAAATAAACTGATCTGCTGGGGGAATAATTCTGGTATCCAAGAAAACAAATTGTGAGAGAGTTTTGTATACACATTCTTTTCTGGAATAGGCACTGCTAGAAAGGAAAAAAGAAAATTCCTCTGAGAACTTCAAAAATCAGGGGCAATTACAGAAACAGTGAAGTTGGGTATCACGCACCGGTAAAGAAGATGAAGCAAAAAACAAGTTGTCTGAAAATGTGGCCTGGATTCTGGTGTTATATGCATTTTCCTTTTTATTTCTCAATTTCACATTGAATGTTAGTCTTCTGTTTTTGCTGCTGACAATAAACTGTTGTTTGCTGTTGGAAAATAAAGTCCATTGTTGTAAATAGAGGTACTAGAACAGCTGTGGATCAGGAAAATGTGTTGCCTGAAGCCAACAACAAATAACAAGCACAGCAAGACATTTCCTACATTGTACACACTTAAACACTCTGCTTTCTAAACCCTTTGGCATAAGAAATTCTGTGATGGTGTTTCCTAAAACCAGATAGAATTACTGTATTCCAAAAGTGCTGGACTTTGATTATGTGTTGTCAAAGTGACTGCTGAATTTTCAAGGAGTCTTCCCTGGTGGGAAGGTGGACAGAGTGGGCAGCCCACATAGGCAGCCTTATCTCTGATGCATATATATGCATATACATCTGACATGGACTTAGAATATGTGCTGCCCAGATAGCTGACCACAACTCCCCACTGGCACAGCTACTGCAGGATCCTCGCTGCTCCCTGTAGGAGGGATGAAAACAGCTGCTGCAGCTGTTGCTGCTCTCCCATTGTGCTCCCTTTCCCAACAGCAGCCAGTCACATACAATTTGTCCAAATACTCACTATGTGCTCATCTCTAAGGTACCAAAACTTGGGTTGGTCTAAGCTGACAAGAGTCCTAGAGTCCTACTTCTGTGTTTGTGTCCCTATCCTACCTCTTTTTCCTTGATTAAATTTAGATTAAAATGCCATTGCTTTTTTTATCTGTGCTGTTTCTAACTAGATGTTGAACTGGAAAGGCATTCTCCTCTAGAAATTAATCCAAAGCCTACAGACAAACCAACTGTTGAAAACACTGGACACTGGACCTTAAGGGTTCCACTGATTCAGCTCTTACCCATCATCTGCCTTCTGCTGAACATTGAGAACAAGATCACAGACACAAAGTTCATCTTCACCACAGTCTTTAATAAAAGGAATCTAGGAAAAACAAAAACATTTCCTGAATGACAGGGCTCAACTTTTAACATGATCTGAAGACACTAGAGTGCAAACACCTTCAAGCTGAAGCACATTCTTGGTTTGCAGATAAGAAAATCCCTCTGAAGGACATTAAAAATCTTGACTAGTGAAGGAGTGAACTGAATAATGTCTTGCTACATGTCAACTGATCCAAGAATGGTACAGACAGGTTACTCTTCAATGACAACAAAGGGGATGTAGTCAAGTTAGTTCCATCTCTCTTCTCTCTACCCCTTTACTGTAGAATAAACTGAAAGAATTCATCTTTGCCATCAACAAGAAGTTCACATCAGTGGTGACATGGCTGAACTGACATGCTTGTTATGTGCTATGGTGGCTGACTCTGTGTGTGTGTGTGTGTGTGTGTGTGTGTGTGTGTGTGTGAGCAAGCTCACGTAATACAGGCAAAGGTATGAAAGGAACCAGGGGACACCCCTCCATGTGACTTACACAGAGCACCAATTTTCACTTGCATGTGTTTCACTTTGGTGTTTGCAGGGCACATGTTATGGACGTGTATGGCCATGCATTTCTGAATAGTAAATCTGCATACTTACACTATAGGCCACAGATGCTGGAGAAGATATGTCCAGGACAGGGCTGGAGCCAGGATTTGCAAGGCCAATGTCAATGCGCAAACTAAGTGAATTCACGGCATCTGAAGGCTCCTGCAAAACACACAAGGTTCAGATGATGGTTGTCAGCACAGAAAACAGGGTAAAATTGGTAATTTCTATTGTGAATTGAGAGTGCACAGTAAAATAATACTTGCTCTAAACAAGGACAAGCAACAGTTCAAAGCTTCATTTCTTAAAGAAAATAATTTTGTGAGATTGACCAGTGTGGGCTCCTCTACATTAACAGTTTTCAGTGCAATTTCCATGATAAAACTGATTTTTCTAGGATTGCCAGAGACTGTGCACATCACAGTAACTACTAGGGCTAAGGCACATGCAGATTGTCTGCAGCTGTGGGAGCTGGTCCTCAAAGCCATCACCAGGTAGCTTTCATTCTCATCTAGCTGCAGAAGTCAAATTCCTATTCCACTCTGCCTTACCATCACAAAGAGCATCTGGGCCTGAGTGACACTAAAACACAGTAAATGCCATGTTTCCTCTTTTTTTCAGTCCTGGATGAGTCATCATCTAGCCCTGTGGTTCACTGCTCCACATGGCACTAAATGTGATCAATAGGTCACTGCAAACCACAGCAGGGACAGAAGTCCTCTACCTGACCTAGCATCATGCAACAGAGCGTAAGGCAAGTCTCAGGGCTCTGTTCAGTCTTTGGTTCTGGAGAAAAATGGAGACCTGCTTATTTCTATTTAATTCCTTGTTGTGTACCAGGGGTTAGGATGCATGCAAGTTCTGCCTAAATGTTAGTTTGAAGAAAACATTTGCATGTATGTTTTAGTTCTTACAAAACAGTCTACTCAGAGGGAAATTAAAATCTATTGGAACTATAGACCATGGGCTCTGTATTACACCAAAGCTGAATAACACAATTAAGAACCCTCTTTCCTATCCTAAAAATGTGTACTGAATGTGACAGTTATTAGTTGCTATGAAATCATAATCTTATTAAGTATTTTCAGCTTGGGGGATTTGGGAAACATAAATAATTCAGTACATCATGCATGAAATTCACATTACAGACAAAAAATTCATCCACGCCTTCCTCTGATCTTTTGTCATGCAAGAGTACTTGCAATTGCACTTACTTGTACACTGAAGACATCATGAACACAATTCTCTTCATTATGCACCACAAGATCCCTCTGCATGTACCTTTCATTATTTTCTTTGAAAAATCCTCTAGAAGTCACTCTGGAGGACTGGAGATCTGCATCCAATGTTGCATTGTACTTTATAGCTACAAGAAGAATAACAGTACATTTTTGACTGAGCATGGTTGCCTGTGATCTCATTACTATGCTCAGTATTATAGAGACCAGGCTTTCCTGACCACACTAAGTATTTCATGTTTTTCATAGCTAAACACAGAGCAATTTCAAAACAAAAATACTTTCTCTGGTGTTTTCCAAGGCAGTCAAACAGGTTTAGGTCCTGATTTGCAAGGGGCACATCAAATGGCAATCAATCCAGCCTCCACTGCAGATGTCTGAGCCTGCAGCTCAGGCAAGAAGCCAGTCAGCAGGGCCAGGGTTACCCTAGGTAAAGGGGCCTTGCAATAATGTCACTGAACTCAGAGGTGACTTTAAACAATCTGCATCTTCTCTTCAATCACATAATAATTTCTGCCACCTCCTCTTTGTTTTATGACTATTCTATTGTGAAAGTTCATTGTTATTTTATAGCTTAAAATCATGAGCTCCTAAAGGCACTTTATGTAGCACTGAAGCAGTCCAACTGGTGTTGTCTGTGAAACTGAACTTAAAAACTTCATGGGAGCCCACTGCTGGTCACAGAAATATTCACTGTGCTCTGAAAAGAAGAGCTTCATCCCACTGAAAACTGCTCTGACCCTCTGAAAAATATTTCATTTTGTTTTTATGAGGAGGAAAAGTATGCAGTCTGCTGTTGAAAACAGAAGGTTGGATGAACCTAACTCCTCATTAATTACATTTTTGGGGATTATTGAACAACAAGGATACAGCTGTCCTCTATACTGTTAATTCCCCACTTTTCAAAGAGTATGGAGCCAGTGATGAATTAGATCTTAAAAACACTTTTTTAAGCACTTAAGTTTTACATTGATCTTGTGATTCTTGACATTCAATCTAATACATATTTAGATTTTCCATTACTCATTTAAATAATGGACTTTTGCCGAAATTCATATAAGACAAATCATTGAAATACTCTTACCCACTTGATTATTTTTCTTAGCAGGTCTAAATGAAGCCTGAAAGCATATTTTGACAGTTATATCTGTATTCTTGTTCAGCAGACTGATTCTTTCAGGTTTAAATGAAGCAGTTATGGACACATTTGCAATGCCTCTTGACCTGAAAAATATATTTCAAAAGTTACACGGTGTTTTGAAGAACACTAGGTAACACAGAAGCTGTTATCCAATACTATCTGTAAATGTTAGTATTGATTTTTTTAGGTTCCCAATGTAAACTTCTTTTAATGGCACTAGTAAAATTATTTTTCCTTAGGTAAACATGAATTTGTTGATATCATTGCTCACAGCAACAACAATACATATTTTCATGTCAAATTAATGGCTGCTTGATGGCTTGGGCCTGTGCCCTAATCAATCCCTCAAGGTATCAGGGAATAAAGCTCTTGGCCTATTTTCCAAGTAAGTAACCTTCTGCTCCTTTAGAGCTCTTCTGGGAAGGTGAGAATGGGTAATTCTTCATTTTATTTAATTATCTAATTTTTCTGAAAAACAACTTTAATGTAATTGAACAAGATTTTGAAGAAGAGTTTCAAAGGAACCCTGCATGTAAAAACAAACACTTTAATCAAAATGAAATGCATTAATCAGCCCAAATGTCAGAGTGAAAGAAGAACAAGCATCTTCATTAATCAAATCTAAATAAATGCTGGTACTTCAAGGAGCATAATTTTCTTTAATGAAATTCCCAGTAGCAGCAGCAGTCAAAGGTCCAAACTGAACCATTCATTTTTAATTATCTAGTTTCATTATGAAAGAAGTAGCAATTCACTGATATTTTTCTTACAATGGGGAGCCTCAGGCATGAAGACAGGCAAAGGAAAGGAAACAGCATTTGAATTTAGCTCCTCAAGCAAGGAGCAGAAATCACAGCCTACTTAGGCAGGCAGATGATTTGGGTTCTGTGAAACCTTTTTATATATTGTGAAAGTACTCTGACTTCTGTGGCAAAGGCAATGTGCCATTACAAATGTGTTTCTTGCCAGAACTAGTTGTCAGCTCTCTGTTACTGCTCTCTGTCCTTACCCTGCTGGACAAGGCTGCCCCCATACCAGCCTATCAGCCAGTAAAGGTCACACAGGTTGTGTGAGATGTGGTTTCATCTGTCTCAGGCTCAGCTATCAAACTTATACTGTGGCTACTGAGGTACACAGCCTGCTGTTACAAACACCCTCCATCAAGCCCCATTCCCTGCTGCTGTCCCTTCCCTCTGGACCATGTGTCTGCACAGCAGGAGCAGGAAGATGTCTCCTGGCCCTCTCGTTCCTGGTCAGGTCCCGCCCAGCAGGGTCTGCTACCTGGCTTCCTCCCACATGCCCTGGCTCTGCCCTGTGTACTGCCTTGGCTTTCAGTGGTTAAATGATAAATGCCTAAAAGAGATTCAGTCTAATGCTCTTTTTTTAGCTAGTTTTGATAGCAGTGATGAGGCAGTAAGTGTGCTAGCACTGAACACATGGAACAAAAGAGCTTTTTAATTTGCTTATTTTTCCTGTTTAATTAACTTCATGTTCAACTGCTGCATCTGAAGCACTAACTGCTTCCTTTCTAAGAAAGAGTATACTAACCATAGCACAACCACATTTCCATCAGCACCAACTGATACGTCAGTAATGCCATCGTCATCTAAGTCTCTATGGCCATCTACTGATCTTCCAAAGAATTGGAGCTTTTGTCCAAAAACAGGATCCGATCCTAAGATTTTCTGGGAAAGAGAGTTTGGTTACTGAGTTTGCCAAAGCATGCTTAATTCTGTAGATAGTAGCCTGGTTAATAGATTTTCACTGATACTCCCTGTATATGCAATGTATTGTTTAAACAAAATGCATTTGTGGGTGTTTTCTCAGATGGTTTTGTAGCACTTCTTTCTCCTCTATTGGAGCAGACAAAGGACTAGATTTTTCTGTCTTGGGAGCAGATCAACTAACTGACTGCTGTATGCCAGATACAGCTGGAAACTTTTTCCATCTCACATTGAGCAACCCAAAGAATACGAAGCTTAATAGGAGTTCTAACAAATACTTGCTGCAACCAGAAAATCTGCATAGAAAATGACAATAAGATTACCACTATGGTTTATATGAAGACCAGAGAAAGACCTTTAATATTATGTATTTTTAAATTGCAGTGCTGGGATTTATCTAATCTTCATTGCTGTACATGAACACTAAAAACCTGAAAATAATGGGTGTCAGTTTTAGGATAGTAGTTGACTTCACACTTAGGCATCAAAAATGGCTCAGAATGTGCATCTTGCACATGCTTTTCCTCTATATGGTTCATTTATAAACACCACAACATCAGTCTGGATATACTGACAGCTGAAAGGAGGCACAAAATGTGAAATAAACCATGAGAATAACAGCATTCCTTTAAGAGGTTGAGAGAGTAGCCAATTAAAGCACAGAAAACCTTCTGTTTTCTTCTAGCAGATTTAAAGGCACCGAGTACAGCATTACACAACACAGTTATTTACCTGAGAATATTTGGTACGAATAGTCTTTTGAAATCCATTATAAATGTAAATTGCTCCTGAGTTTTGGTTTTCCAGTGGTGCACCTATTACAACATCATTAGAACCATCCAAATCAATGTCTGCAAGTGCTGCAATTGCTGATCCAAAGCGTGCATTTTCTGACCCCTGTGGACCTTCCAAGAGTTCTTGTTGATCCAAGATTCTCTTTAAAAAATGACAAATAAGAAAAAGCAGAAACTCAGCTATCATTGCACCAGATTAGACCTAGGAGCAGTATCTATGTGCATTGTTTTTTGTTTCTGTTTTCCAGTACATTCCCCTCCGATAGCTCAACATTGAATTCCTTCCCCATTGTATTGCCCATTCAGTTTGCATTATGTCTCAAAGTCTTGGCAAGAATTACACAGCAAAATCAAAGCATGCTATGCAAAGTACTAACAGCAAATATAACCATATGTATGAAGCTTAAATGCCCTCTCTGTCCTCATCTGACTGTTCTGAAGTTTCACAATACATTGAAAAATACAGTTTCCAGTTTTGGATTACTGGTTTTTATGCAGAGGGAATGGAAATTATGAAACTGGACATAATTCTTTGAAACAGAAATGGAATTTCCTTACTACTAATGCAAAAAACATGCGACCAAATGGTAAACTCCTGACCTCTCCAATGCCAATGAAGAAAGAAAGATTGGAGATCTTCATAGTTAAATAATCCCATTTACACTAGATTAAATGCAGCTCTGGCAAATAGCATTCTCACCTTTAACTTCAGTTAGCATACTGTGCTTAAAATTTTAGAAATAACAGCCAAGTTATTTATTAAAAATGACTAGAAAAGTATTACTTGCACAACGGGGACAACTTGCACAAATCCAGATTATTTTTAAAAAACACTAGAAGTACCTTTCCTTATTCTTTCTTATTTAAAATTTAAACCCAACATTTTCCAACAACTAAAAATTGTAAGATAGTCTTCCAATTTATTTGGTTTTCAAAAGCAAAGAAAAAAAAATCCTTTCATTTTTTTTCTTTCATATCTTATGTCTCATACCACAGGCAAAATATCAATGTCATCTGCCAACTTTCAGCTCCTCCATCTACGCTGAAATTGTTTTAGTTAGTTTCCTGTTGCATCAGGATACTCTGACTGAGGTCCTGCTGAAGAGGACCTCTCTGTTTATTTGATTGCAATTTACCTAGTAAAGAGACCATTTTCTGTTTTCTCTGATGGATGTCAGAAATTAATTTGCTTTGCAGACATCCAGTGAATGAAAGACTGTTCAAAAATGCCAGAGGGCTCAGTATGGTTAATACATACATTCTGAAAACAACTACTATGGGTCTCAATAAAAAGCACTGTTAGTGAAGCATCAGACAAATGATAGTAAGCTTTACTGAACAGAGGGGACAACAAGAGTTATGGTAACAATCCAGTGTTAGAGTCTATGAAACAATGCAAAAAGCTGGTAGAAGAGCATTTCTTAGAACTGCTTTGGGAATACTGTCAGGCATTGAATACATTCACCAAAAACAAATGGCAAATTACTTAGCAAAAGCCTTGAGCTAGGTTTTTCAGAGATACAGCCAACCCATGCTATATTAGCATGAAGCACATTGCCTGACACCAGGACTAGGGCGACACAGAGAGCACCAAGCCCCTGACCACTAACAGTGCTTAGCTACTGCCTTGCTCATTGGCTCCATTTTGGTCTGTTCCAGCTGCCTAATTCCCAGATTACATGCACAAGCAGTTCTGGGGCAAGTTTGCAGCTGCTACTGAAAAGCAGAACATGTAAGAAAGAACATTGGAAAGGCCTCCACACATCCCTCTAACCAGGAAGGCTTGGCACCATTCATTCCTGCCCTTGTGCCACATCCCAGGATAAGCACATGCTCTGATTCTTGTTAAAAAGTCACTTTAAATATTACTAACACTTTGAAAAGATTCACTAAATAGTGACTTTGAGAATCTGGAGAAGTCAAAGGTCTTTTAGCATGCATGTGGCCAATCTGATTTGTAAGAAATTAGCCCTAAGCTGCGCTGGCTTGAGCCATTTTTACCTTTGTGATGGAAAACATGTACACTCTCCCTTCTTCCTTCTTCAAGTCATTCATAAACATTGGTGCACCCACAAGCAGCACATCTGTCACAGAATCCCTGTCGACATCCACTGAACACACCACACCGCCAAAGTAGGAGCCAATCTGAAATCATAAGCAAATGGGTTGTTGCTGTATGTGGCTTTTGTAAATCATGTTTTAGCACCTGATTCAGAAAACTTATATCCACTAATACTCTAATGCTACTGAATGTTGATGAATTATGTAGCATGCTCCATTGTTGGAAGAATCATATCCTTACACGTATTTCACTATTTCTGTCCTGTAGTCGCTGCTATGGCTTTACCACTCAGCAATAAAAATGCCAACAGAAAATAAGATATGGGAAGTATGTATTTTTTATAATTGCACAGGAAACTACCCAGCCTCTGATCTACTCTCAGATTTGTCTTACAGATGATACCAAAACCAGCTAAAACCATTCCTCTTTTCCAAACAGAGAAAAAGAGATTGAGCTTCCATATCTGTCTTCTGGTGTCATCTACTTCATAACTTGTCAGGCAGAGCAGAATTTACTGAGTGTCTCCTGATTTGAATTGTTGACAGAAGGATACATTAGTTAGATTTGTATATTATCTTTTGCCACTAATTGGATGACTTCCTAAAATACTGTTTAAGAGTAACAGCTAACCTCATTGAAATAGTCTAGCGGCAGAGAAAAGTTCAAGTGGATTCTAAATGCTTTGAGACAAAGAGGAATTTTCAAAACAAATTGCAATTTACTGCTGGGTCAATAAAAAAAGATCCCTGGAAGCTTGTATTCATGACCAAAATATACTTGCCTGCTCGCCTCTCTGTGACTGCACAATTGCAACATTACCATCACTGTCAACATTATAAACCACCACTCTGCCAGTGTAGTTGGATCTTGGTGCGCCAGCAACAAAATAGACAGAGCTCACAGTTGAGAGAACAGCAACAGAGTAACCTGGGTATAGAAGTTAACATTTAACATATGTGAGAGATCTTTACAACTTATCAGTTGGTCATCCATAAAAGCACAGAGGATGAGTCAATCCGGTATGTTAATTGAAAAGAGTGACGATTCCAGATGGGAAGTTATGCTGTCACATATGCATAGAATTTGCAATATTCTCCTGGAGAGAACAATGACACACAGATCAAGTTGAAGCAGGTTTACAGAAAAACACAATAGCTTTGTCTATTCAGTAAAATGTAGACCACAAAAATGTGATGCTTGTGAAGGGGAACACTTGTGAAAGGAAAAAAACATGCAAAGAGTATCCTTTGAAAGAAAAATAAAGAGAAATATGAGATGAGTGTTTGAACAAATCTTCAAACTAGGGAGGAACACCTAGCTTCTGCAAAGTTTGCAGTGCATTTTCCCACAGCTCACTAAACCACAGACCACTGTTTTGAATAGAAGAGGCTACATGAACAGCTTGTCAGCTGGAGGGTTGATTGAACTTCTCTGGACATTTTAATCCTCATTACCATTATTCTAGCATTTATTTGCTTTCAGGAAATGCCATTTAATACCTGTAAAAATGTAAACATGTATAAGCAGTATAAATCTAGCATTAGTACATTAGAATTCTGTGGTTTAGTTCCATCAAATTTATTTTAAGCAAAGAAAACAAAGTATTCCTTTATAAAGTCTACAGTTAAACTCAATAACAAAATGCCAGTGATGGGACAGAATATGCAGACCTTTAGCAAGCTGCAGAACAATATGAGGAGCACAGTCTAAAAGGATTATGCCTTGATCTTTGCATCACACCAGTCTAATTCAGATTTTTTGTTCAGACACAGGGTGAGAACAACTTTTTTGACTGCAAGTTCAATGAGCAACAAAACGAGATTTTATTCTGCAAGTTAAGTACACACCTTCCTAATCAATACAGAATACAATCATTTGAAGTGAGTGGGTGCCATGCAGAGCAGGGTTGCAGAACAATTGAGCAGGCTGTGATGTTCTAGCAGCTCTTTAACTTATGCTCTCCCAAGCTGGTGAGAGAGAGCTGGTATGGAGAGCTCCTACTGGAGGACAGAAAGTGGAAGGGAAATAAAGGGACAGAAAAGGCAACAACATTGTTCGCTCCAGAAAGATAAAAATAAATACACTGAAACTGACTTGTAGAGAAAGGAAATTATCTGAGCTTTTGAAAATTATTAAGAAAATTAAGTAAGAGAAAGTCTGAAGAGATCATACACACAAAGGAGCTACTGCTCATTTGCTTGGGTTTAGATTTATTAATTTTGTTGGATGCAAGTACTGCTGAGCCATAGGGGGAAAAAAGAGTATGTTAGTTGCAAAGAGAGCATATTGTTAAATACCTTTAAGAATGAGAAAGTCATAGATGCTTAATGGTAGTAGTAGTAGTAGCATTTTTCAAGGATGAAACAGCAGAGCAGGCATGTTGAAGGTTTACAGAAAGCAGTTCAATGAACTGAGAATACAGACTGGCTTTATTGGGTCACAAAAGCATGTCAAAAATACATATGGAGATTATAAGTAGCATCTCTATTAAGTGGTAGTAATATTCAAAATCTATAAACTGAACTGGAAAAGGCTAAGAAAACAGCAAGAACATATGAAACAACAGAAAGTCAATCAGCTTCTCATCCACATCGACATGGGGAAGGACACTCAAATGATGTAGCAGAAGCAACTCATAATGATCAGTATGATTCACTAAGCAGCCTTTTCAAATCCCATGATTTATTATGTCTCTGTGACTGTGCTGGTTTTGGCTGGAATACAGTTAATTTTCTTCACAGCAGCTGGTGTGGAGCTGCGATTTGGATTTATGCTGGAAACAGTGTTGATAACACAGGGATGTTTTAGTTACTACTGAGCAGTGCTCACCCAGGGTCAAGGCCTTTTCTGCTCCTCACTATGTTCCACCAGCGAGGAGCCTGGGAGGGGTCACAGGGAGTCGGGAGGGGACACAGCCAGGGCAGCTGCCCACCAGTGACACAAATGACTATCCCATTCCATATGGTGGCATGCTCAGTGTATAAAGGTGCAGGAGAAAGGAGGAAGGAGAAAGGAGGGGATGTTCAGAATGATGGCATTTGTTTTCCCAAGTCACAGTCGTGTGTGGAGCCCTGCTGTCCTGGGGATGCTTGAAAACACCTGTCTGTGCATGGAAAGGGAGGAATAAATCCCTTGATTTGCTTTGCTTGCATGCTTGACTTTTACTTTGTCTATATCTCAGCCCAGGAGTTCACTCACTTGAACTCTCCTGTATTCTCACTCCCTTTCAGGGACTGATTGAGGGGCTGCTTAGCTGCCAGCTGGGGTTAAACCACAGCAGTGACAAAGACTGATTTTTTTTTTTCAGCTTACCACTTTGATAATAGCAGGATTTAAAAAAAAATTCAAGTTTTTATTCAATGAACTATTGACTAGTAAAAAATAATCTTTTGACCAAAAATTCTTTTCACATTCTCAAATAATTTAACACCAATCCAGCTAGGAGAGAACTTTCCAACTTCTTTAATATCTCAATCAAGGTTTCATACATTTCCAGATTTGCATTTCAGCCTCTTACCTAGATATGAGCTATGATTTCTGTCCTGTAGAATCTTCTCAAACACATGGCTTGGAAAGGTGGTGGCTCTGTCTGAAGACTCCTGAACTACTGTTCCACTCCAGTCATAGGCCCCAACTGCACCCAGCAGCAGAACATCCTTTAAAAAATAAAACTCTACATTTTAGAACTACCTGATTTAGGAGAAGTGTGAGCAAAGCTGAAGGTCGCACGCACAATTTCACATCACTGGGTTTAAGGCAGTGATGCAGACTAAAGCCTGCAGGCAGCTGACTGGAGCTGCTCATCGTTGCTCCTTAGGTGCAGGACTTTACTGCCCCATTGAAAGGGATTATCACCCTTCGACTGCAAGAGGATAAGTGACTGCTTTAGCTCCTGTGGCACTGCAACTCATGATAAAATGGGTTTATTTAAACACTGTGGTAATTTCCTATGTCTGTCCACGCTGGGGTTGGGCTTGCTAAGTCCATGGTTTTATACACCCATGATCCTCAGAAGGCTGAAGATCACACAAATGCAGCTGTACAAAAAAGCTAAAGCCTCTTTTCTCAAAACAAAAGTGCCAATGAGAGCACAAAAAAGCTGATGCGAATAAATAGTTTAATTCTTTACAAAAGGAGATGTTCTTGAGAAAAGAGTTAAAACTAAAATCCAAATTAGCATGGCTCATTATACAGAATACTTCATACAGAAACACTGAATCTTATACTTGTAAAGAAAAAACAAATATAGTTTAGTTTATTCAAGTTATTAAAATTCTTCACTAAACTGACATACTGTTACAGAAAACTGCAATAAAATTGAATGTGTAATTTTCCTCAAAAAATGCCCATATGTTTCTCATTATTTTTCCATTTCTTAGCATCAACTGCTTCATAATTTAAAACTTCAATTTGTGAAAATAAAAGGGACTTATAAAATATTATTTCATTCATCTTTAAGAGTTATGAGAAAGAAACAACCTTCTTGTACTTTCAGTTGAAAGCTGATTGAGCCACATTTGGATTTTGCAAGGAGAACTTACTTGTTAATCTTAAAGTTGATTAGCACTAAAATATATCTGATTTTTGGTTCTAATTTTTAAGTGAAATATGCCTTAAACAAATATAATTAATTTTATAATTTATAGAGAAATTCTTTCCATATTTGATTTATTTATATTTTGGTAGCTGTCTACCAGCTTTACAGTATAGCTAGTCACAAACAAGGAGGAATTAAATTTTTCCAGCTACACGAACTCAGAAATCACTGAAAGCATTGTATTAACACATCTCAAAATTAGTACATGAAAAAAACTATAATACAATTATACTTATTAATATAATGTGTAAAAAAATTAAAAGTATAATTTGATATTCTGCTTGTAAAAAGTTCTTAAAATTGGACATTGTGTTTTTATTTCTCTTTTCTTACACTCATGTGTACATATGTTTATCTATTAGTATCACTAAATAATTAAACTCACATACCTTTTTTTGTGAGTAATATGCACTGAAGCCCACCTGTGACATTTCCATTTGAAAGGTATCACCTTGATCAGTACCTGGTAAAACAGATATGCATATATGGTTATCTCTATGTAACCATACAAAATCCAGTCTTGTTGCCTCTCAGTTAGCTATAGAGGGACTGTGTATATCCACCAATTTGGCCAAAGCATTTACAAGCAATGGAAATCAGAGCTGGTAAAATGTAGAAAATTTGGAGGATTCAATTGAGGCAAATTATAAGATGGAGCCAAGAGCCACGCTATAAGTCTCTTCCAAAAAAAGAGCAGAAGAGGATGGTCAAGATGGCTTGAATCAGTTTGCACAGTCTTGCTATTGTGGCTGGTCTCTTTTTGTGTTTCCTAGGAAGTATTACTACCCTGAAATTAACAACTTTAATGACTGTATATTCATAACTTCCAAACAGAAATTTTTATTTTCATATAGAACTCCTAAAAACTGTTGTAATTGTCTTGAAAAATACTGTGAGATCCATTTCCTAAGCTAGATGGATAGGAATTCAGTGGGAGTGCTCAGTAAAAAGACCTATTCCCCTGCTTTGAGTAGCTGTATGGGCCTAGCAAAGATTAAATGAAGGAGAAAGAGAAGGGAATATTTCTTCCTGAGCACAGGAAAGTGGCAGACATAAGCTTCTGAGGGAGCTGTGAGCAGGCTACACATCCCCAAGGCAAGGTCCCAATTTAATTTAAATTTAAAAGCTGGCTTTCGGGACAAAGCCAAAGTATCTCTGTGCCACCTCTGCAACACCTTCCTCTGAGCAATACACAGGAGTGTGGGTGGTGTTAGGGAGGGCAACACACAAATTGCATTTTCAGTTCTGTAATTAGTAACCCAGTCTTCTGGTTTGTTTTGTTTGGCTTGTGGGTCTGGTTTTTTTTTGTTGGGTTTTTTGTTTGGTTTTGGGGTTTTTTTGGTGGTGTTTTTTGTTTTAGTTTGTTTTTGTTTTTGTTTTTGTTTTAATTTAAAAATAGCTTAGGTTTCACACAGGTGAAGCTCACAAGCATAAAGATACCTTTATTCTTCTGGTTGTAACAAATACATTTGGTTGCAAATGGAAAAACCCCCATACCTGAAGCCCGTGACATTTAGACATTTTCTTTAGCTGGGGAATGTTTTCCCCAAACTGCAGAAATTAACTTAAACCTCAGGCTAATTAGGGGTGGAGTAGCTGGGGGAACACCTGTGAAAACCAGAGCCTACCTGAGCAGAGCGGAGCAGGGAGAAGCCTGCAGCTCCTGCTACCCCTTATTTTCACAAAACTGCACCAAACTGAAGCGAAACAAAATCCTAAGCTCATCAGCTGGGAGAATCTGATCTAATTTTTTCAAACGCATTGAGTATTTTACCTTCTATACTAAAAATGCGTTCTCCAAGTGTTCCTGCTTCTTCCAGTAGAGCAGCCTCAGATGACACATTGAAGAAATACTTCTCTGTTGGGTGACTTGCAATTCCCTTGATTTCTTTAATTAAGTTTTTAGTATCCAGTTCATGCCTTATTAAGTATCCCAAAACCTTGTGTAAAGAAACAAACAAACAAACAGCAAAATAAGAAGAGAGAGAGAGAGATCATGGTGCTACTCCATTACTTCCTGTATTATTTTAGCAAATATTCTACATAGTTTAATAAAAGTTACCTTTGTTCATATTACTGAATTGCTTATTAGAGTTCATTCCTATGCAAGGGACCATTCATACAGGAAAGGAACATAAGGCCTGGCAAGGGAGAAAACCACTGAAGTTGCTCAGGCAATTCTAGTCCTGCTTTTTCAGCCAGTGAAAAGACCAGTATTTCCCTCAGCTCAGAGGATTAATTTGGCTTTGCTCCAGTCTCACCAGTGTAACGATGTGTGCATTACATACCACTTTTGTATAGAACATGTACTTTGATACATACATAACAAAACAATCTTTCAAACATGCAGTAATGTATAATTGCAGTATTACTTACAGCAATGCCAAATCTGGTTATATTGTCTTCATTGCATTTACCTATCACTGTTTTCAGGTTGGAGCCATCATGTGATTCGCCGTCTGTCACAACAACCATGACTTTTGTGGCTGTTGGGCGTCCTCCCGACTCAGCTGAGAAGGCATACTGTCTGTTATAAAACATTGGGTTTATCACACATCAATCCATCATGGATGGAACCCAGCACACACACTGTGATGGATATGCCCATCACTGAATTAGAGCAAGTTGCTTCTGTAGTGCATAAGAAATATAACTAAAGAAGGAGGAAAAAAAATATGTAGGGCTGGAAGGACTGGATGGTGTTTCTAATAAAAATGTAAATTCCAGGAAAAACATTTTTTTTTTTGTACAAATATTTCTAAATGAAAAGGGGGTTGTATCAGAACTATTAAAGTTTTATGACACTAGGAATTGGCATCATCAAGCTCATACAAAAATGGAACAGAATTAATAATAGGCTTCTCAATACTACTGCAAATATTGATTCCATTGATAGCTGAGCCTGTTCCTAAACCAAATTCTCAAGTTCATTTGATTCAGCATGTATTTTGGCCTAGAGTTCTGTACTTGATAAAACTTCAAAACAGCATCTTCTTGTTGAGATGGACCTGGTTTATATATATGTTAAGAGTCATAAAACATTGGTTTAAATTTTCCCTATTTTTTCACACTCATGCTGCTGCAGTGATAAACTGACAACAGACAAGAGGTTTTTATTTTCTCTGCAACCAACCAAAGCCTGATCTGCAAACATAAATGTTACTGGGCCCACTGAATCCCTGGATAAACTTTGCTTCTTTCAGTGGTTTTGCATCTTTCCTAAAACCTTGTCCTCTCTGTTTGACGCACTGTCATGTTTAGAGATCTGTGACATAAAAAGCAACTCTGTTGGGTGCCAGAATTCCTTTAGAGTAGACTTCAACCCAATGGTTAACAATATGCTTTTCAGCAATTCTAGTTTACATATTCCTGTGCCAGTCTGCATGGGACAATGTAAATGTACCTGATGGATTCTGCCTAGTGCCGGGAACCTACTCCAGAGGCCCTGGGCACATGGACTTCCAGCGGGAATGAAGCTCAAGATGTTCTCACTGCCATGTAAGGTAAGTTACAACAGTTGCACAGTAGATCATCAACGCATCTCACCTTGCATTGTCAATGGCTTTGAAAGTATTAGTGAGATCTCCTCCCTTCTGAGATGTTTTCTCCATTGCTTTAACAACCTCATCCTTGGTTTGATATGTATTCAAGTTGAAGACTACTCGGGGATCATTAGCGTACTGAATTAAACCCACCTATGCAATAAAGACAAATGGTGTTAGATTATGATGCTTTTCAATTAGTTACATAGAGTCATGATGCTTACTTATGTGTCAGGTTGGTGTAAAAGGTCTGCAAATGCACAGTTCTCTTTCAACACATATAAAACCAATTAATATTAACACGTTTGAAAAGCAAAGAAAGCTAAAATGCTCTTGCACTTTGTATCATTTGTTATGGACTACAGTATGTTATTGCAAATGATCTGAAATAATAGACATTAAATGTTTGCTTGGTTACTTCTGGAAGGGCTGATGGATAGCAATAATACTAGGAGCTCTGGGAAAAAAGAGAAGATAGCAATAGTTCTACAAGCTGACAGCACCTCAGTCTGATCTCTTCTAAGGAAGTCCTAAAGGTTAGTTCCTTCACAGCACTGCAAACCCTACTTGTTTTTAATATAGGTGAAGCTAAAAATGTAAGATAAGATGTGCATTTAAAACAAAGGCAAAAAAGAGAAGATGCTAAAGGTGAGGTTCAGATAGAACTGAGCAGGAAGCCTAGCTTTTAAGCACCTCACTTCCAAAGTAGCCCAAGGAAGAAGGCAGCCTTTGGGAGAGAGATTTCCAGTGCCCCAGTCTCTTTGTTCTCAGAACTGTTTAGGGAAAATGGACAACTGTAAAGACAGAAGATGTTTAAAACAAAAAAAAAAAAAGGCAATAAAATTTTCCTTACCATCATCAAATCAAAAGGAAAAAAACCCCTCAAAGATCAGTGAGTAAAGAAGGAGGAAAAGTTCCTGTTTTAAAGATGCAGCAGTTGGAAAGTAAGGGTTGTATGAAAAGTCCATTAAAATCTGTTCTACTTTTATCACATCCCCAAAGGCTATTTTCAACTACTTTTATGTCTAATGTGTGAAAGAGATCTGACTCCCCTAGATAGACTTCTATTACATAGACTTCTATTTCAGTTAATTTATATTTTGGATCAAATTACTAATCCCTTTTGAAATATGATAACCACGAGATAAAATTCCCAACACTGAGTAGGATAACTGTGTAATATGTGGCTTTGAGGTACTGTAGTTACACAAAATCATGCTTGGTTTCCTTTAAAATTGGTTGGTTTAGGTTTTGTTTGGGTTTCTTTGGTCTTTCTCAAATATGTCTTTGACTTACCTGGGTCTTGTTAAGGCCTATGTCTAAGCCTTGTACAAATTTTTTCAAAAATGCCCGCACTGCATCCCAGGGATAAATGCTGTTTGACTCATCACAAACCACCACAACATCTATAACAGAGGAACACTCTAAAACAAAAATAAGAAGTGGACATTAAATGCATTTGCAGTCTCAATATACACCTCAGCTAAATACAGAGGTGCATATTTAGGTCTCACACAGGCAACACTTCAGCTCAGGAGGCTTTGCCAGAATGACAACTCAGTAAGAGCGTATGCAGGTTTTAAGCCTGCGCTGGTGCCATGCCTCTGAATACAGAGGATTAAGACCATATTTACATCAGCATCGGATCACAATTTGTCAGGCTTTACATATAAATCTCAAGACTTTGGTTTTGGGACATACTATTTTTTTTTTTTTTTAAGAAATGAAAATTAACAGTCCCCCACATAGTATCTCTTGATTTTCTTTGATATGTTTTGTTGTTTTGTTTTTTTTTTAATTGAATGTGTTTTGTACACTTTGCCTTACTTTGGACAGCTGGAGAAAAGCTTCTTAAGATCTCAAAACTTGGACTGATTTCAGAACAAACTCCTGTTGCATAGTATTGTCTTCCACACTGCTGCGCCCACAAGGGACCACAAGTCTTTAAAAAATAACAACAAAAAGAAACGATAAAAATAACAAATACTTGTCTCACCACATCTACACACAAAACCACCCCAAGCAGGATGACAGCGAAGCTCTCTGGGGTCATGAGGCCAGCCAGCACCGCCCCTCCCGCGGAGTTCCTCAGGGAGCGGAAGGAATTCCCGCCGCCGCGGCCCTCGCCCATCCCGCGCACCCTGCGCTGCAGCGCCAGCGCCGGCCGCCAGGTGGCGGCAGCGCCCCGCGCAGGCGGGCCCGGGGGACGCGCGGCAGCGCCGTGAGGGGCGGGCGGGGAACCGGGACCCAAGCCGGGAACCGGGACCCGAGCCGGGAACCGGGATCTGAGAGGGGCGGGCGGGGACCCGAGCCGGGAGCCGGGAGCCGAGCGGGGGACCGACAGCTGGGAGCCCTCCGAAAGGCTCGTCCCAACGGGAATTCCCCTGGCATCTACAGCGGGGTGAGCGCTGTCTCACTGGGCTGCACCAGCCCCTGGCCGCGCATCCCCCCCGGGGTTTCGTTGGCTTTGGGGGAAAATGGCCCTGCTTCGCTGCTGGAAACAACCTCTGTAAACAGCAGTATTTTCATCATCCTGCTGTCATTTACATCTTCCAACAACTTTATATGTACTGATATCAACCATATATTAAGGCAGTATCTTGCCGTGAGAATACAGGGGGAGTTGTGTGTGTGTGTGCATTGAGGTGGCGAGTCGGTGTATTTCCTTCTTAAAAGAAAACATTATAAACTCGAGGAAATAAATATAACCTCTGCATAACCTCTCTCCAACTGTACTGTGAGAAATTGTAGTTTCCTTATATATACACTCTGGCTGCACCCACCTTTATTTAGGAAAAGAGGGACTTTTCTCAAGAATAGTAGAGGGTAGAAAAAAGTAATTAAGTTCAAAAGTCGAAAATGAGCTAAATCGCCCACTTGGTTTCCCAGTGAGAGACAACATCAAACTATCCTAAGATATTTGACCAGATGGTGGATTTTGCAGAGGAGAAAGGAAGTATATCCACATTATCTGATCTTGAGATAAGTACTTTTTTTAGCTGCTACACGAAGCATGGTTAGTTCTTACTGAAAAGACGGATTTTTAGCAAGGTGAAAGGTACAAAATAAATCATCTATATGGAGCTGGAGGAGGGTTACTGGCCTTTAAAATTAATTTAAAGTTCTTTTTAGATCGGTCTTATTCTAACTTTTTTTTCTGTATTGGTGGTAGTTGAAAACTGTGATGTTAACCTTGGAGGAAAAAGCAAAAATGTTCTAATAATCTTTGTTGATCTTCAGAGGAACAAAGATGGGGGAAATTAATGTTCTAGCACTGCTTAAGTCAGAAATTTAAGATGCATCATTACTGAACCGGAGATCACATATCAAGAACAGATGAACTTGAAAGGCAGAAAGTTATAAAGGGGTGGGGAGTTTTCCTTCAGGACAAACATTAAGAGATGAGGGCATAAACTGGAAGGGGGAGATGGATGACTGCAGGGTGTCTGCAAGCATGCAGCCAGCATACAAAGCAAATATGGCTTAGAGATGTGTGATGAGAACCTGTTGAGTTGCGGAAATACCAAATACACTGTAGAGTGCCTGGGAAAGACTCACATGGAATACAGCAGAGACCAGGTCGTTGATGTTTGAGAGAGACGTATTTTAGAAAGAACATTTCAGCCAAAAAACTCTGTATTTGTTTAGCAAGGCAAAGGAGAAGGGTGGTTTGGGCTGTAAAATAGAGAAGGGAGATTTTACCTGCAGGGAGATGAGAGCTGCTTCTTTCAACTAAAGGCACAGCACTGCCCAGTAAACAAACTGATAAAAATTTAGATGGGAAATCCAGAAAAACCTTGTTAACCATCAGTGAAATTCTTCAGCACCTCTCCAACAGGACTAAGCATGCCTCAGAAAAATGTAATGAGCGTGTGGGAAATTACTGCCCTGCACTTGGAATACCTGTGGGAAGCAATCCCCTGGCATCAAACAGCATCCCGGCAGGACTGGGAGCTGCAGCACAGACATGCCAGCCTGGGTAACACTCCCAAGCCAAAGAGCACAGGGACTGAGCACGCAGCACAGACTGGGACAGGCAGAGGGAAGCTGGGAGAGGCCTCAGGAGGAACAGGAACAGTGAGCTGGGAGGAGGAAAGCCTGAAATAACCTGCAGAGCCCATCACAGAGGCCAGCTGCCACAGACAGAGTCTTGGAGCAAAGTCCTGGCTGGAAGCAGCTTGCAAATAGGAGCAGGCTGTCCACGCATAGGGTTCAATACCTGCCACAACTAAACCATGGGGCTTTTGGTATTTGTTGAGGCTGAGTCACAGATAAGCACCTGTCTCCAGAACCTCACTCTCCTTATGTCAAAAAAGAACTCCTGTTGATGAAAACGTGACTGTTTATGTCTTAGAATTCAACCTGGCTTTTTGTGTTTTTTTTTTTTTTTCTTTTTTAAATTTAAGGAGAATCAATCAATAACATGTGGATCAGGAAATACTTTTTAACAGAGAAGTTCAAATATTATTAGAAAATTCAAATTTCCCTGCATGAGATATTTTAAAACATTCTAGTTATTCATACTGACTAAAAGTGGGTATTCAATTAAAAGTAGTTGAAAGTGTTATTCAAGAGAGAGAATAAGATCTTTTAATCAAAGCCTTCTCAAGCCACAAGTCAAGAAAATTACTGTTACTATTGAAGTTATGAATAACTTTACTAATTCCATGAGGACTGCTGGAAAGGTTGGAATTAGACATACTTCTAAGTACTTCATGTAACTACATGTTAATGAATATAATAAATACTTGAATACTTTTGTGATTACTAGGAAGATGCAACAAAAAAATACAAAGCTTAAGGACAGCCTAGAGATCTTCTCTCTGTATTTTATTGTTTTACTTATGTACTGCACATGGCTACATCAAACTGAAATACACCTACACACCAAGAGTTTTCATGATTATGATTAGGATCATAAAAAACCATATTAAACAGGTATGCACTTCCTTTCAGGTAAGAATTTTGCAGGCTCCAAGGACAGTGGTTTGTGAAATATACACAGAGAAAATGCATCCTCTTCCAAGCTCACTAACCAAATAAAAGGGACTAGAAATACTGATATCTCAGGAGAACAGTGCCTGTGCAAGTGTGAATGATAGAGGAGAGATTATATAAAGCCCATTGAAAGCACAATCAGAACTATGCAAGACCACCTTAAATAATTTAATGGTGGAAATATTCTTGCCTATATTGTCTGACTTGAATCACTGAGACATTAATTAGGATGTTTAGATAAACAACAAAGGAGAGACTTCACAATTTTTCTTGCATTAATGATACATTCTACAATTGATTTTGGACCCTAGGTAAGTGCAGTGGGATGTACTAATCCATGCTGCATAATAAAATACATTTAGCCTGCACTTATGAAAATATGTGGATAATTCTGGTTTCTTGATTCTCTTTAGAAGTTTCTGTGTGTACTCCATATGATCTTGATACATACCAGAAATCCTCCATTTTTTGAGTTCTGTATCAGAGTCAAGCCAAGGTTCATGTCCTTTTTAATTTCAGTCACATTTGGAATATTTATTAAAGCTGAAATAAAATTAAATTAAGTAATGACAGAATAATAGATAAGGTGTAGAATCAATTTACTAAGTTAGAATTAATTTCAAAAACTTGATTTTTCATAATCTAAGGTGCCTTTTCCAAATGTCTGCATGCAATTCTGAGATAAAAGAAACAAAAGCCAATCTTTGGGGAAAAAAAATTTGCTAACTATCAAATATAGACATCAATTAAGTATGGCCATTTAGAGTATCTGCCCTCAAGAGAGCTGAAGGCAAAAGAGAGGAAGAAAAAAATCTACCTATTGCATGGTTTTGGCTGGCTGAATAGCTGCAGCTGAGTAGCTACTGTTACATTCCTCAGGACACCAGACTCCTCTGATCCAGTATCAGGCTTTAGACAAAAAACTGGAAGGGCCAGCGGAGGGCAGAAATTATCTGCACCACAAATAAACACAAAGGAGGCATCTCAGCACACCCTGCTGCCTCATATTTTCACTGTATCCCAACCTGAACTCCATTTTATAGCTACTTTACAAGCACAGACACACACCCCTACCTGGTTTAGGGAGGACAGGGACAGGCACTTACCAGCATGGAGCCCCGTGCCCACCAGCCACTGGCTCTGGGACCCACAGTGCTCCTGCCCCTTGGTAAGGACTCCAGGTGCCCCAGGGGGTGACACTGAGACCCCAGTGCCTCCAGCAGCTGGCACTACCTGGCCTGGGTCCAGTGGCAGGCACCAATTTTTGCTGAGACAGACACATGTCTCATCAGCACTGCGGCCTTGCAGCACACACATGCCTTCACAGAATCTGAGATTATGCAGACTGCTAGTTAAGAAAAGTTTTAATAAGGTAGACTGGCCTCATACAAACACAGGGAAAAACTTAACAAGTGTAGCAAGACACTGTTAGTAAGAACATACCTTGTAAATTCAATTTTTTGCATGTGGTTTTGGAGACACCAACAGGACATGCATATATATCTCCAGTTCTGTTTGCAGGATAGCCACTCCAGGGTGAACCAACCAACAACCTAAAGGAAAAGGAACTTGATTATGTCCATAATGATACTGAAAAAGTTTAGCAGCAGCATTGCATGGCACACTATAGGTAACAGGTAGAGAAGCTCTCATGAGCGCCCAAGGCATTCAGGTGTAGGAGACTTCTCCAGAACTGTTCAGAAGCTTTACTTGCATGTCAATACACTGCACTGGATTCACCAAGGACAGCTTTGGTGGAGAAGAAGAATGGGAGAGCCTTTGGGGCTTCATCTGCCTCCAACACATGTAGCATTTTTAATGTGACATTATGTCCTAGCTCAGAAGAAATACGGTGAAGGTTCTAATATATATAGACACATAAAAATGTACAAATATATATGTTGGGGATCAAGATGCATATTACTTATTGTTCTATGAGTTAATGGTTAACTGATTCCTTTTGGGTTATTCTTTTAACTGATAAAAAGCATTTTCTACAGGATCTACTCGGCAACAATAAAACACTTATGTCTGAGCTTGAGCACTACCACACCTTGATAACACTGAGTCAGAAAGAAAATACTGCAGGTGGTAACAATCTGCTGCATAAAGTCTGTAATCCTGAACAAGAAAATTAATACTTATGATAATTTTGCCTGCAACACAAAGTGATTTATGTTCTCTGACTCATTTGTTCATCTGCCATAAGATTTCCCCCCAACATCTGCCCCTCAAGACTCTTAATTTTTATCTGAAAGCCTTCACAAAACTATTTAGTTCACCTTCTTGGAATACTGCTTAAGAACACCTCTCTTTTATCAAAAGTCTCTAAATGATGATCTCAAGGGTTATTAAAAATAAAGCAGATTATTGAAAAGCAGGGATTATGGGTATTTGCTCCAGCAGCAACATGACTTTATTTTCAAACAGAACAATCCATGGTAGTAAGTAATGCATTTTGGAGATTGTAGGAAGACAAGCAATGGAGCCCCAATACAGAATATTGAATTCAACTAGAAATCATCTTTTTTTAGTCCATCAGTAGGTTGTTTAGAGCAAAATTGCTATTCTCTAAAATTTTATAGGTATCTAACCTATACCTTTATACCTTGTGCTATAAAAAAATTGTGCAATTTTTGTTTTCTAAAGCAATTTCTATATATATCATTAACTTCCTAGGGATCATCTGATTTTACTGCTGTGATGTTAGTTTTAATAAAATGGATATGACAAAAAGGAGTTTTAGATGCACATGAAAGAGTTTTTCTCTAGTTTGCTCAGAGAAAATACTGCTAAACTGCAGTTTCTTTTTAAGTTTATTTCACATTCATCAAACACAAAAAAAATTATTTTATTAGTTCAGCTGGGGTTTGGTTTCAGATTCTCTTTCTTGTGTGTCTGGATATTTTAAGAATGCCTAACTCTTTCTCAATTACCTTGTTGGAAAAGGGTGATCATGCAGGCAGCAGGAACAGGACTTAGTGTACTTCTAGCATCTCTAAATACGCAACTTAGCTTCATACAAACACCTCTCTCAAACAAAAAAATTGCAGTAGCTGTGAGGAGGCCTCTGATTTTCTTGTTTGTTTAATGAGTGTTTCTGGGCCTTTTCAGCACAGTGGAAACCAGAACTGCCATAGCTCAGGACCAAACAAATAGAGCTCATAAGCAGCTACTGCACTGGTCATGTGCCAACAGATAACATAATCTGCAAATACTTGCAGTGACACAGAGGGCTGGAGCTGGTCAATAGTGGGAGGAAGAAGGAGGAGGAAGACATGGTGTTACCTTGCTAGGTACTACTGAGTTGGGTACAGGAATATAAAATGCTAACTGGGCTGATGGGAGAGAAGGGTTAGGACTTTTTGTGGAAAGAGGAAACAGCTTTAAAATGGATGGCAACACTGTGTGTGCAATATCTGAAACTGGAACAGCTTTCCAGCATTAACTGTCAAGCTGAACATTGCACTGTGTACATTTATAAATACTTGTATTTTTTTTTCTAAGTTTCCCAGAAGACAAACATATTTCAGAGTCCTTGCAGGATGACAGCTACTGTTCAGAGAATGGCCTTGTATCTTGGAAATACCCACTGCAACTACTCCGATCTAGTCATGAAACTCACTGTGAATCTCTGTGTTGTGCTGGCACAGCTCTGCAGCCACAGGTTTTCCTGAGAGCCCAGAGCACACAGTTTCACTCACAAGAAGAGTGAGTGAGAAGGAGAACAGAAGCATGCTTGAGCACTAGCTGACCCCAAATCCAAGCCTAAATCCAAGCTCACTCCAAGTTCCACCCCTGCTACTGGCATAGAGACAAACATCATCCCTGCTCTAGTGTTTACTAAAAGCTGTTCTCTGCTTTTCAGCATGCATACTTTTGCTCATTCCATGGGCATTATTTGCCTCCCATTTTCTCTGCCCTCAACATTAACTGCGATCCAGACATGCAGTTATACCAAGGAGCTATCACTTCTAAAACTTGATATTCACAAGATAATTTTGCTATTGCTACCCCTGAAACTAACCTTGGGATTGCTGCATGGTACAAACAGGAAAATGTGAGACAAAACAAGATGAACTTTTCTCATTTTAAATCCAGATTTAAATCTATGCCAAATAAAGAAATTTAATTTTGTCTTTCATTTGCCTTGCACTCCTCACAGTTTACTGGAACTTATTTTATTAATTTATTTTTCTGTATTCCTTGTAGATTTGCAGAGTCTGTGATTCTCAATGTCATACCTATATTGCAGGCCAAAAAATGCCACTCCATACACAGAATTCACACTTAGAACTGACTGTTACTGATGGTGATTTTCAGACGTGAACAGAGCTATTAAACCCATTGCATTATTTGACTTAACTAGTCTAACCTGTCATCAATACATGCCTGAGAAAAAATTATTAACTGACTTATGCCAAGCTTAGCCCCCTACTTTTGCCAGCCCCAAAGGCTCTAGGAAATAACATAATTTCTATTTCTTTTGTATTCTCTGCCTTACTTAATAATTAACACCAACCTTAATCTACGTAAGAAATCAGAAGTCCTACTTGCCTTTCAAAATTAACATAAACCATTACAGTAGGGAGTTACACAACACTGCTCTGGGAAAATGCATGTGTATCTTTCTGAAACATCAGAAGTGAAGACAGCAAGGGAGTATCTGGCTAGCATCCTGCTAACTACAATTTTTTTTTTACTGTAATTAGACAGGATACATGAGACAAAGTGAAACAGAATATATCAAGAAAGAATGCAAGAAAGCAGTACTAAAATACTTGAAAATGCTTGTTTCCAAATAAACTGTATAATGTATAATGTAGTAATTAAGGCTCTTTTTCAGCCATGAGTCAAATATTTATTTTTACAAAACCTCTTTATATGTCCTTGCAGATCATCTTTACAAATGAGTATAATGTAATATTGCTACTGATGTTATTATTCATCTCCCTAATCATTGTCCAACACTGTATACAAAGCAATGGCACTAGGAAGTCATATGAAGTTCAGCAGCAAGGCCTTACCACACAAGCTGCAGGAGTGGCAGATCAAAGTGCAACAGGAATTATTTCTGGGAAATTACACCATGACTAGGTTAGTAATCAGCAAAGTGTGATGTAGCAGAAAGGAAAATCAGAATTCATAGTGAAGGGCTGAATTCCCAGCTGTTGTCAGAGCATGTTTTGTATTTTCTGGTTTATTTTTTTTCTCTCTTCTCATATATTTGCTTTTTATTGTGTTGCATTGTGTTTTGTTTTCTAAACATGAAGATGGTTAATAGGAAAATAAGAGTAGAAAGAACCTCTTAGATCATGTGGCCTTTTTCCTACAATTAGAGGAAATGGTGAGTAGATATGAAGACCAAAAAACTCTTCATGCTCATAGATGCTTCTCTGCACACACTAAAGCACTTTCACCATCTAAAACTTTTTATCCTTTCAACAAGAATCAGAAGTTCAAAAACTACAGTGAGCTATGGCAAGAGAATTTGAGTGACAAACTCAGAAGTCCTAGAAAAAATCAGCCAGAGCTTCTCCAAGCAGGAAAAGGGCAAACTGTGGTGCATGCAGTCAGGGAAAACAAAACTGGGTAAAGAACTCAGCATTAGCAGTGGTTCTGGCACTGAAAAGACAGAGCTGCAACAATGGCCGCTTCTGTTAGGAGAAAAAAAAATCAAAAAATTACCCTCCTCAAAAGAAATGGCCTTCCTCATTAAAATCAGAAAGCTTTGAAAATGTACTGATTTCAATAGAAGTTCATACAGAAATGTGTCTTTCTCGCAAAATATCTTATTGGTCTGAAGAGGCTGCACAGATCATCAGGAAAAAGGCCACTATATTTGGTGACCAGTGAGAATTAGGCAATGATTTATAAAACTACATTTGGTAGTGCAATAGTTATGAGATACATCAGTAAGTGCATTGTATATTGTGTCATTACTGACATGTGAGATGAAACAAAATATTTTAATACAAAAATACCACAATATAAATTCAAAACCAAAATAATTTTTAAAATTGCAAATTCTAAGCACACAGACACAGCTGAGCATGTGTCTGAAGACACGTGTGTAAGAAAAAGCATTTCACAGCTATCTACAACTGTTTCAATCTTCCTCACCTGAGACAGCTATAAAACCAACTCTCAGCATGGAGTAAATATGGTTATCTCTGAAGACTATACTGTCAGCTGCTGTTAAGGGAATGCCCCTTCAAGATGAACTTGATAGGGTACAATCTGACTTTCTGAAAGATTATAAAATAACAGACATTTTAGTTTAAGTTTAAGATTCACATGCAGATGACCTCTTGACAGGGAGAACCACAGTATAAACTGAATTATGTTTCTGTGGTGGCTAATTACTTGTGTGGCCAACTTCTTTTCTAATTGATGAATTTCATTGGTATTCACAATTTTCCTCAAGTTCATTAAAGAGCTCCTATTTTAAAATTCCCACCAGAAACTGTGAAAAGCTTGAGCTGGACTTGACTTGCAAGTTTGTCCTTATTTATGAGCATCACATACCATCAAGGCTCATCAATGCACAGCGGATTAATGCCCAATTATCCCGGATCATCTGCTCTAACACAAACAGTCTTCCTTGGTGGTTTGTGCCACAGTGTCCCAACATGTACCAGACTCCAATACTCCTGCATTCCCCTTTTGGACTGTCTTCCCTCTTCTCTCTGAACTCATCTCCAAGAAAAAGTGAAAGCCAGTAACAATTCTGCAAAAATTCTCTCTTTATCATTTCTTTAGTTCTTACTGCCTCAGGAGATGCACCTCCCAGAAATATTGCTGAGTAACATTACCGGCATCTGCTATATTTCTGTAGCTCTTCTTTCTACTCTTTGAATACAGGAGGTTTTTTAAAGCTGCATTTTATATAGCAGCCTGTGAGCTTATTAATCAAAATCTAAGGAAGTGATAGAATTTCTGGTGGAGCTCAGATTCCGGATAATCTCTTCTGGGGAGAGATGGCACCCCAGTAAGCACATGGTGTGGTGAGCAGCCCCATTCTCTGTGCCTGGACAGAGTTTTCTGATACATCACATTCTTGCTGCACAGTGACGATCTCTCCACAAAAGCATATGATGATAAATGCTCCCCTCAGACAGAAAAATCACCCTGATCTTATCTCAGACTGTTTATCTTGTTCCCAGTTCAGCCATGTCAACAAGAGCTCTGTGCATGGATCGCAGCCTCCGCATGGCTCATAGGAGAAAACAACTCTACTGAACAACTTGAAAGAGATTGAATGTTCTGTTTGGGTTGGAGTTTATTTTTTGTCTGCTTGGTTGGGTTTTTTGTTTTGGGTTTTAATTTTGTTTGTTTGTTTGTTTTTAATAACGCATACAAGATAAAGCTCTGTTGTCCCAAGAAAAATAAAATAGCCTAGAAATTAAGAGAACAAGACAGTAGAACATGATTCACTTTTTTTTTAAGCTTGCCTAATGATTTTTTGAGTGGAAGACTGAAAAGGGCTCTTCTTCACTGAAGAGTGTCTAACAAGTCCTCGTTACTTGAACACAAACTGATAAAATTTCCCTGATTTTTGGAGATACATCGGACACCATGGCGGGAAAGAACTAATGGTGAAGTGCCTACATACAGAAAAGTTTACCAGATTCAAAATATTCATATACTTAGGAGAAGATTTGTTGAACTCCATGGTCAAAGGGTCTTTTCCAACCTAACTGATTTCATGATTCTGTAAGGTAGGAAAAGTGAAACCAAAGTTACTTTTTTTTTCTTTCCATCCAGCACACATTATCCAAGAAAGTGGTAGTGGAGGAGTTCTTATATTAGAAGCAAAACTAAAACAGGGAAATATAAAACATAAATAGCTTGAATGGATCAGGCAGCTATTGCTTCTTCTGCAAGCTTTCAGAAAAACTTGCTAGAAGTATAAAACACAACAATTTCTCAACGTATGAAGCAAAAATGTTCAATTCAGTATAGGCACACATTCTTGTTCTCCTTCAATGGCTTTATACAGAAGTTGGGGAGTTGGGGGGGGAGTTTGGTTGCTTTTTTTTTTTTTTTAAAGAGGTCTCTGATCTATGGGTGACTAAACACATAATTAAAGCAGGCAGAAATGCAGTGAGAAGCCACCACAGCATCAGATGAAGAGTGGGGGTAGGTTGGAAGCCTACTCAGCTGAGGGAGAGAAAATGCCAAGGTTTTAATTCAGAGGCTACAGCTCTGCTCTGCTCTGGCTGTGTCTTCTGGTCCCTGGAAGCCAACACCTCTGGGAAGTCGGGGTTGTACATTAGTGCGTGCAGCTGATGGCAGCGGCGCGGTCACAAACCTCTCAGCTGCCTCGGTCACTGTGCCACTTTTCCAAATTTTAACTGCAAAATACACTTTCTCGTGTGACATCTTTCTTTCTCTTTACTGAAAAAAAGTGCAGTTCCTGAGGGTGTTGTCACAAAAGCAGAACTGTCTGTTTGTGGCTATTTGGGTTCTGACACAACTCCTGTCCATGGAGGATGACCGGTCTGAAGTGTCTCAGCATACCATAATATGTACAATCTGGTGTGGCTTTCTGCTCTAGACTTAAACCCATGTATACACAAACAGCCACTGAAGAGTTCAGTAGTTCTCAACAGCTTTCTAAGACTTACAGTCCTTACACATAAAGACACCTTAAGATTTGCGCCTGCTGAGGCTGCAGAAGAGGAAACAATGTGTTTTCCGCTAAATGCGCTTACTCCCAATAATATGTTAAAGTTCTTCTTGAAACCAACATTACTAGAAAAATTATTTTACTAATTGCTCATCAAGCCCAATGTTGTGGCAACAGAGGCTTTCAGGTCAAATTTTGCAGCTGAAGAGATGTTGCAAACACAATACTTTGCTATAATTGTGTTATCATAAAAATCCAAATACACCATCCCTTGTGAAGCAAACAGTTAATACTGTACCAGACACAAAATTATGTCAATTTAGTTTAATTTTAATATTAATAATTAGAACTCACTAGGCCTAATAATTTGTTTTGACCTTAAAAATGTTAAAATGGGAAAATACCCACATATTAAAATAAAGAGTATAAAAGATCATAAAGAGCAACAAAGATGCTCTGGGTACACGAAGAAATTAAATGCAAGTTAAAATTCTAAAGAAACTGTAAGCCTAAGGAAATTAGAGTATTGGAGATGAAGTAAAAGATTACCATAAGAAAGACCTCAGGTTAAGGAAAGACATGGTGTTAAGTAAAAAAGCATGAACCATCACATGCACATACTTTTAGAATATCTCAACTTTTGGTTTAGTAACATTAAGTATTTCTTTGTAAAAAGATAGCTGTAATATAAAGACAAATTAGCCAGAATCCCTTCAAATGAGATGTGGAATTATAAAAGAAATATTAAGAGTCGCAACATTTTTTTACTTAACCTTTTAGTTGGACGTAAACCAACCCATTAAAACTGCTTACCATTTGCCTTGTTCATTTATAAACTGTTGAACTGCATATCCAAACTGCTCTCTTGGTGGACCAGAAAATATTTTTGCTTCCAGGAGCCCAACATTGTAGGCTTCACAGCAGTTATAAAGAATGCCTGTTAACAGAAAGATTATGATTATAACAGAAGCAATTAAAGAAGAATTTTCATCCCGGTGAAAAAGGCTCTTCATCTGCGACAGCTCCCCCAACAGAAGAAAATAAACACAGCCTTTGACACACGCTTGAAAAAACAGTGATTTTGCCACAGTACCCTGGCCATGCCAAATGCCTCTCTAGCACTCTTTAGGTGTGTTGTATTACTGTGGGCAGAGATCAGTGACTCATTCACTGTTTGTCTTAACAAAAGTTGCAGCATTACTAATGGGAATGTTTTAGCTGAATAGAGGCAAAATGTGTGATTCACAGGTCTGTTATCCTCCTTTACCTTCAGGCATAAGTTAAGCTTATGGCCCAGCAAACACATCAACAGCCTGCTGAGGTACACTAGAATCACAGAATCTTTTAGGTTGAAAGAACCTTACTCAACCACCAAATAAACCATGTCCCGAAGCCAAATCCACCAATAAACCATGTCCCCAAGTGCTACAACTACACACCTTTTGGAAACTTCCAGGATGGTGATTCCACCACTTTCCTGGGAAGAGTGCTTCAATACTTGACAGCTTTTTCCAGGAAGAAATTTTTCCTAATGTTCAGTTTAAACCTTCCTAGTGCAACTTGAGCTCATCTCTGCTCGTGCTATTGGTTGTTACCTGGGAAAAGACGCTGACCCCCACCTGGCCACAGCCTCCTTTCAGGCAGCTGTAGAGAGTGATAAGGTCTCCCCTGAGCCTCCTTTTCTCCAGGATAAACACCCCCAGCTCCCTCAGCTGCTCCTCACAGCACTTGTGCCCCAGACCCTGCCCCAGCTCCATTGCCCTTCTCTGCACTCTCTCCAGCCCCTCAGTGCCTTTCCTGCAGTGAGGGCCCAGAGCTGGACCCAGCACTGGAGGTGTGGCCTCAGCAGGGCCCAGCACAGGGGGACAATCCCTGCCCTGGCCCTGCTGGCCACAGCATTGCTGATCCAGGCCAGGGTGCCATTGGCCTTCTTGGCCACCTGGGCACAGCCTGGCTCATGTTCAGCTGCTCTCACCAGCACCCCCAGGTCCTTTCCAGCCACTCTGGCCCAGCCTGTGGCACTGCCTGGGGCTGTTGTGACCCAAGGGCAGGACCTGGCACTTGGCCTTGTTGAACCTCACACCATTGGCCTCAGCCCATGATCCAGCCTGTCCAGATCCCTCTGCAGAGCCTTTCCTGCCCTGCAGCAGATCAACACTCTCACCATCCAACTTGATGTCACCCAAAATCTGACTGCGTGTGCACTTGATCCCCTCATCCAGGCAATGGAGATATCAAAGCAAAACTGAGCCTTGGAACACCACTTGTGACCAACTACCAGCTGGGTGCAACTCCATTCACCTCAATTTTTGTGCTCAAACAAAATGGCCTGACTTTACCTGCTAACACTGTTTATAATTGAGTTTGTGGCACTGGAATAAAAATGAGATTATCTGCTGCATCAGAAAACCTAAATTTTTGAGTCATTTCATTATCATGCCAGAAGCCTTTGTTTTCAGTCCAAACAGTCTGAACAGTTGTCCAAACAGGAAAACTTAGAACTACAAACATGCAAGGTAGAACAGCATTAATAAATCGTGACATTTAACATTGCAATTCTACTTAGCTGTGGTTTTGTTCTTAATTGCTTTTCCTTGGGCACTTACGTGCCTGGGAATAATGGCATGCCATTCCATGCCATTTTGGAAGGAACCAGCTATGTGGACTGGGGACAAAGTCAATTTTGTAGGACATGGGGGCCCACTCTTCATCCATAAAGGGCCTGATTGTTTTTCTGATCAAGAGCTGTAGGAGGATACCTAGGAGAATATGCACTGGGAGGGCTGCAGGAAAAAGACCAGACTCCCCTGAGGGATTCTGCTGTGAGTAGGCAACTGCTTCCCCAGAGTGGAGGTGGAAGGACTGAGACAACAGTGGGATTCCAGGAACAAGCTACAGCCCAGCTGAGAAATACCTTAGAGCTCCTGAAAAGCCTCCAAAAATGGCAATGATGGAAGAAATCATGACCTCAGCTACTCCCTGAGGTTTCCAGATGAGGCAGGTTCACAGAGCTGCTCTTGGATTAAACAATGTCCAATGTCCCTCATGTTTCCCCTCCCTTCCTGTGTGCCCAGACAGAATGAGTTTTATCTGCTTTACACACAAATATGCCTCACCACAATCATTTAGTATGAGTCATTGTGTAGTAAAGAAGCAGCTTTTTCAATAATCCCTTACAACAAAGATACTTTATGGAGAGATGGCATCTTAAAAATATAATCTCAAATTCTAACCATTTCTCTAGTTTTGATGGGCAGAGAGCTTACTGTTGGTATCACTTTCTCCCAGGTCCCAGGAGCAGCTTTGGAAGAGAGGTTAACAGGGTTTATATCAGCATGAAACAGCCCATCACTGAATGGGCTAAATTGTAATAGTAATAATGATAATAAAATCATAGTGAAAATATTAAAATCACACAGGTTTGCAGGCAAAGTTCACGACCTATAGAAAGTCTCAATGTATTTTGTACCCTTGCCCACAGAATTCAAAACAGGAATATCACTAGCAGAAGACTAAATACAACACTAAAAGAGTTACTACTTTTTTACCACAAATTCAAACAGGAAGTCATACATTAGTTATCTCAAACAACCAGTCAGCCTCTGGAAAGCAAAAAGTCACCCACTGCTAGAAGGATAGTTTCTTGAGAAACATCCTTAGAGATAAATATATTTCTTTAGTCAAGCTATTTAAGACTGGAGAAGAGAATGTGTACAGACTCATTGCCCTGTATTTTGCAAGCCTTTTGACACTAAACACAACCTCATATAATCACAGTTTATGTCTGGGTTTTGAGGACAAGGAACGGTGTATTGAGATAGTAATCGACAATTGCCAGTATTTCCTTTGTGATCTAATATACTTGTATTTTATAAAAACATTTTCTTCATGTCGTATCCTGAGGGGTTTTTTTGTGTCTGTTGCTAAATTGTATTATCCTCAGCCAGAAATCAAGCATGATTTAGCAGTTTCCCTTTCTCAAGAGGCCAAAGGAGACTATAACACAGCACCATCCTGCATGAAAATACTGAAGAAGAACTCTCCACATTATATGTTGCACATGAAAATAAACGCTGGCTTTCAAACCTAAGAGATGAAAGTAATATAGAATAATAAACAGTTCCAGTCTGACCCAAAATCCAGTGACAGTTAGAGAAAAACTCTTGACTCTCTGGACTGTTACACACTTATTAGCAAATCACACTGCAAGCCAAATGGTAACATTGCTGAGTGCATTGAACAGCTTTGATGCAAATACATGGAAGATGTTTCTAATTTATGTCCAAGGTGAGAGTTTTGTTAAATGCTACAGGCAGGACAAAAATTTCCTCCAGAACTGGGTGAAAGTACAGGGAGCTGGTATGACAGCCAACAGCCTGAAGGAAAGTCCCCATGGTTCAAATTCCCCTGGGGTGCTGTGACAAGACAGGTGGGGTCAGCATAATGTGTGGTAGGTAATGTGTTGCCAGCTCATGTCCTCCCTTGACCTCCCACCAGTGTGTAACATCCATCCCTGAACCTTCCAGGGCCACTCTCTGTGGTCCTATTTTCTCCAAGATGGGGGCTTACTCCAAGGAGCAAGGAATAATCCACCTGTCCCTGCATAGGGAAGCTTCAACTCCTTGTAGCTTCCCTGGGCTTCACCACAGTTGCAGAGGCAATGTCCTTTTTCTCTTCCCATGGCCTTCTTCTCACTGAACCATTTCACCCATCCTTCCCATTTATCACTGGGGCTTGGTTTTATTCTTTTTAATCATTTGCACAAGTGCAGCATCAGAGCACTGCTCTTTGAGAGCAAAAATGCACAGCTGGAACAATGGAGAAGTGTCTGCCAGATCACAGCTCTCTTCAAATCTGACTCTATCATGTTCCCTTTCTGGACAGGCAGACAGTCAAGGACAGTGAAAAGAGAACAAAAAACAGCAATCATAAAACCCAGCCTCTGAAGATACACTGTTGTCTGCAGTGTTCTTACAGATCAGCCTAGTTTCAGCATATTTCAGTCACATTTTAAATTCCACATTTTTATAATTGTCAGCAGATTTTTTTACATCTACTCCACACAAATCTTAGTTGGCTGGGTCTAGCAAGTATATACTGGCAATAATATAGAAGGCATTATTCCTGCCATTTTCCTCCATCTTATATAGTGCGTACGCTATAAGGACATCTTTTATACACTTTGTACATCTATCTTTATATAGTATCCATAAAAAGAAACTCAAGCATTTGCAGCCAAAAAAAGAGAAAATTCTAAGTTTCCTTTAGACCTATTTTAAGCCTGTGCAAAATAAGAGGGTCTCTTATGCATTAAAAGGGTGCCAATCATTGAAGCATCTAGGTTCAAAGTACTGTATATTCCAAGCTGGAACGATTCTGTATCTGTTGCTGCCTTCAGGCAATGAACTTTGATAATTTAAGAATCTTGAAATAAAGAAAACTAATTCACTATCTGGATTTTAATAGCTTTTGGTGACAGACTTCTACTTTGTGACCTAATGATCATGATGAGAGATTGGTCGGGCAAGTAAAAATCCACTTCCTAACTTCTGTCTGTAAATGGCACTTTATTTACAGTCAAGTAAACAGACTCTGCGGAACAAAGGAAGCTAGATATGAGCCTAAAGCTTCTGAAAGCCCCTCTGCAGACTTCAAAAGCAGCAATTCCTCTCCACTGGGAAAGTTGCTTGGGCAGTTCAGTTTAAAGGGACCACCTTCACTAAGTAGCATAGTCCCAACATCTAGCTTCAGAAAGTAAGTGCAAGAAAGGAAATCCTAAAGGGATAAAAGAAACTCCTAAGCTTTCTAATAAGTTCGAGTATCTCTCTGCATGGGATTTTTTTCCCCTGGGAATTCCCATATTTAAGCAACTGCATTATTGCAGTATGAGCCATGGGAGCTGCAGTGTAGTTATTTAGCTGGTTTTATAATTTAACACCAGGATTTATTTTTTTCTCCTAGCAGGATGAAAAATAATGCATGTTATGACTGGCACCTTTAAGCCTCAACGTGTGGAAATTCCTTTGTAACTATAAATGACATATCTAATGATAGCTCTAATGCCTTGTTTGCTTCATTCTGTTTGCACTACAAGCTGAAGCAAGTTTTAATGAAGTAAAAGCTCATATTAGGTACACCCAGTTCATAATTGTTTTGATTTTGTGAGCAAAGTTCACAGCTTAAAGTGATCAAGTAAAAAATGTCTGTTTGATAATCAATTGTTTGATGCTAAGATTATAATAGCTGTTTTATTGAAGCCCCTTATTCAGATTAACATCAAGCATAAAAAAATCAACAGGATAAAAAAATGAAATCTGATTTTTATGTATTTGATTATTTCATTTGGTGGAACAACTTTGTAAAGCTCTAATAGAATGTATCATAGGTATCATAATAAATGTGTCATTTTGTTTTCACTCTAAATAGTAAAGATTGACTTTCCAATCACATTTTACTACATTGCAAAGGTAATGTGCCAAATTTAGATGGCAATAAATTACAAAATACCATAAGTAGAGTCTGTTATGCCAAGTCTCACCTCTTATTAAAATATCCAGTCAGAGGCATTCTCTGCTGTTGTTATTTATCTCTCTCCATCAAACAGGTCTAGCAAAGACAGTATCAAGAAGAAAAAAGAGACAATGGACTTTGACCACTGAGTCTGTAAGGATCCACCACACACTAAGTTTTAAATTTATCTAATACTAACCTTGCCAGTAGGAAAGTTTGCTTTTTTACCTTAATGTCATGGTGTTCCGTTCTTTAAACAACTACTAGCTATAAACCAGAAAAAGTTTGTTATATAACCCAGCTAAGTGACCCTTTGTCTTTGTGAGTGAGCATTTGTGTCAGTCACAATGCCAGGAGAGCATCCTTGGCAGCTCCCCTCTGCTAGGGAGCCCAGCCACAGCTATAACCACTGCCCGCTCTGCCAGCTCTAGCAGGGCAGCTGACCCCAAGAAACCCAAACTCAAGGTCAGCAGCATGCTGAGGGATTTGGGGGTGGAATGGGTAAGCATGTAGTCACCAAGGAAAAGCAAGGCCATGGCCTGGCATTACGCTAAAACCATGCACTACGGTTTTTCATCTATAAGTTATTTTGGGTGGAAAAATGAATCAAGAATACCCCACTGGATTATTGGTTGCTTCCTGAATTAGTTTCTTAGATTGGCAGCCACTAAGATGTGTGCTGCTGACATTGCCTTAATTGCTCAGTCTGGCCTTTTAAAAAATATCTATTCATTACAGAAGAGGGCTTTACTTTGCCATTTTATGTTATACTGCTCGAAGAGAGCCGCTACAAATTCCACAAAGAAAATTTTTCTGTTGGTCTCAAAGATTTCTACCTCCAAAGAACACACATCAGCAGGGCCCTGAAGCCTGTCAGACCCTGCTGAGGACAGAGAAAAGAAAGGGGTGGGAGGGATGAGAGAACTTGTAGCTGTTGTTTTCCACTGACTTCATCTCACAGTGGATGCACACTCTGGTTCAAGCTTTCTCCATGACTGAAATATTTCTAAGGGCTCTCTTTGGGGTAGATTTTCAGCTATTTTCTATTGTGCAAAGTCACACTGGATCTCCTTAGTTGTCAGGGAACTTGAAAAAGCACTTTTGTGTCTGCCTGATACCCAGCTGGTTAATTTTTTCATCCCTCTGCAAAAGTTTGCTGAAGTTGGCTCACAGATTCCAGAGTTAGAGAGGGAGTACAGGCACCTACAGACCCCCTTCACATTATAATCACCTACTGTCCTTGCAATGTTAGCCAGAAGGTGGAATGAAGGCAGGAAGGGGAAGCAATAAAGTTATGAAAGAGGGTAGTCAAGTAGTATTTGCTTTATATTCAATATATTTAGTCTTACTTTACTGTTTGAACAGCATTTTGGTTTAAGAGTAATGTTACTCCCTTATTATTCAGAACATATATTATCAGAGCAATAGTCCAACTGGAATTAGTCAAGTATTCTTACAGAAAGAATTACTCAGCTTTCATAATAGGTTGTGCTTTGAATGCGTTATTGACAAGACTGTGGAAACATTAAGGAAACAACAACCACCATGCAGACTTCAGTCTTTTGAATTGCAATATGGATGTTCTTCATTGTGGCTTTCAGAAGCCACTGATCAATTCTCATGGCAATGAGCAAAATCCTCACAAAAAAAGAAAGTCTTTTTTTCCTCTTGTAATGTACTTCTCCAACTATATTGGTTTCACCATTTGGGACTTTCCTATAAATGAACATAAATATTAAATAACTTTTTTATCTGTCTTTAGAATACTCACAAATGGCTACACAGAATCCACTCCAACATGCAAGAAAAATAAAGGACTACTTATAATTCAGTCTGAAAAGATGTATTAGCCTTTACCCAGTATGGTCAATATTACTGAAAAAAATTTCTCATTAGTTTTCTCTTTTATATTTACTTTTCTACTTTCTGTAATAATTTTTTCTTCAATATGCACACCCACAGCAGTAGATATAATGGCATGTAGATACTTTCAGCTCATATACTAAAATGGTAGTTTTATAATCACATTTAATCTGGTTTTATTTAAACCTGAACACACTTCTTACAGAGAATAACCTCCTAAATACAGTCAATATAAACTTCTACATGAATAAAAAAAATAAAGAAAGTGATTGGCAAGACACTGTTTATACTGGCAGTTGAAACATTGTATAATCCTCACTTCAGTTTTTTTGCCACTATTTCATATGTTTACAGAACCTTGAAAAAGGCAAGTCTTCATTTTATTACTTCATCTAACTGTTTTACTTTCTGTTGTCTTGAGACCAACTTTTTCCTCACAACAGCCACAATATCTCAGACTTCTTAATAATTAACAGAAATCAAAACATTTAGAGTAGAAATAAATTCTAGGCAAAAAAGACACCCCCAAATCCACCACTCGGAACAAAAGAGAAACAATGCCTCATTTAGTAACAATCCTCCCACCCTTCTTCCTCCCCTTCTTTTCAGCAAGTTTTCTTGGCTTAGTTGGCTGACTGCTTCTTCCTGGAAATAGGTCAGCTTCCAGCCTGACTGCCTCTGTGTGTGTGAAAGCCTGAGATACTGCCTTTCCCTTGCAATGGTTCACAATGCAAAAGCTGCACTGAGGAGTTATCAATAACCTCCTATAAAAGCAGCCCAAACCTGGTAGGACACAAATTGTGACTGAAAAGTTGCAGAGACTGTAATAACACAACTAGGAGCTGTCTATTTTGCTGTTCTGACACTGCTGCAGAATAAGAGATCTAATTAAATTTATCCACAACTTCATTAGCTGGTCTACAAGACTTGTCTTTCTCCTGGTAACTCCCTACTTGTGGCTCAGATATTGCCCTCCTTGGCTTCCAGAGCAGACAAATCAACCACTCTTCATCTGTATTTAAGAAACCCAGACAACCTACTATACACCAAGGACTGGCTCCAAATAAGTGCTTAGGAGCAGCTCCTGCAGGACTGACGGCTTCCTATGAGTTTTTAATAAAGACAGCAAGTATTCAAGCCTACTCAAATTTATTATCTTGGCATGTTTCCATCCATGTTTTCAGTGGGGAAAAGCTTTATTTTGCAGAAAATTCACTTAAATGCTATCATTTTGTTATGACATGCTGTTTTTCTTTTATCTTGGTACTAACAGATTTTTCAACTTTGTTCTTAGAATACCAAATTTTTTTTCAACACCACAATGAGATTAAAAGTATGTGAGGGTAACAAGCTGTACACATACATATGTTATTTATGCAGCTGTCACTGGCCTTCACAAGTAATGATGATAAACACAAAAAGCCTTGCATGCTTCCCTATGATAAAAACTGACTTTCCAAGTGGCATTTCTCCACTCCAGCAGTTTCTCTTCCCTTGTGTCCACATTAGCAGTGGTCATGTTTTCTCTTTTTTAAACCAGGAATATTTCCAAATATAGTCAGAGAACCATGAGCCACACTACAACTGTAAGAGAGGAAATGCATGTCACCACACTGAAAGCAATGTGACTGCTATCTATACACCCTATATGCCACATTTGCTCATCTCAGCTGCTATGAAAACATGATTGTACAAAGCAAAAATGCTGGTTTTCACACAAGTATCAAGAAGGGAAAGCAAGCACAGGTATCTGTACTTCCCTACCCATATCACACTCTAGTCTATATGAAAATTACCGTGTATTATAACATATTATGCTGTGTGTTATATCATATTATATCACTGTTAAATGTGACCTGAAAGGCTAGACCAGAAAAAAGCTTAGGGACTTGCCATCACCATCCATCCCTCTGCCACTCCAGTGTCACATCCTAAAGCATGAGGACTGCAGTGGGTCCAGTGACCATTCCATCATACCATTTTTAGGGCAGCATGTTTAAGACCCTGTTCCTCCCTCACAGCTTCTGAAGCTAACTGGAAGCTTAGCTCTGTACACTGTACACAGACAGCCACAGAAATAAGAGCAGCTTCAGCTGTAAAATGTTTGCTACATCAGCTTCCTGCAAGAAGAAAAACTCAAAGCACCACAGGATATATAACACAATACTTGGAAGAGCTATAATTATCAGAACATTTGTTCTCCTATGCCAGAAGTAATGACTACTTCTCTCCTTTGATTTTAATGGGAGCTCATGGCTGGGCATCCTGAATGGTAAGCAGGTGGTCCCAATCACTCACCTGAAATTGCGCCTTAATGCACCTTGAAATGATCAATTCTGGCACCAGATAGTGTCTAGGCAGAATTTAGGCACATTAAAATGAGGAAAACAATCCAGGAAGCCCAGACTTCAGCAGCTGGCTAGCCCACAGTGAACCTAAAATTACCTGTCACTTAGGTGTCATTACACAAAGTTGCACAAAAGTTTAGAATATGAATCAGGTGTAGAAGCAGCCCTGTCTAAGAGCAAAGTATTCTACCCTACTGTTAACCCACTCTGATACAACAGTAAAAGGCAATGAAGGATTTTCAACTTAATTATTTTGACTTGTAATATTAAATTATTTAACTGAATAGCTATGTAACTTTCTATGCACAACTAAATTACCAGTTGTGAGTTATATGGGTAGCTGGTCCCAAAAAGTCTACTCAGAACTCCTTCCAGCTAAGTGCCCAGACATTAGGCCACAGGCAAGATGTATCTTTGCCTGTCTGGAAACATGAATATACATCCTGAAACGAGGAGCCCTCGTTTTAACATATGGGGTAGAGACTGCTTGTCTAACTGCTTTGTTGCCAGGTAGCAAGGATGCTTCTGGAAAACACTGAGGGGTGAAACTACACCATGAGGCTCAAGGGGGAACTAGGTAACTAATTCCCATATTTCCTGGATGACTATTACCATTACTTCTGAAGCAGCTACCTCTCGAAAGAAAGCTGAATTGGACACTTGTCTCCCAGAATTCTTCCCCATCCTTGACCTCAGTAGCAGGAAGCGTCTATGATGGTGACAGAAGGATGGAGTTCAAACACTCTTGATCCATCTCTTAGCTGCAGGAGTCTTCCTGCGTTGCAAGAAGCCGGCTTTTTGTGCATTTTAAAGTGCTGAGTCCAAGGCACCCAACCCTGCACTCTGGGACAAGGGCACCAAGTTTTAGGTGAAGTGGGGCTGCAACAGGCACTCCTCCAGCCCTCAGTCCACACACCACACAGGGTCTACCCAGATGCCAGGGCTCAGGTTGGTGACAGAATACTGTAGTTAGAATTCAGAAGGAAGTTTTTTTTTTTTTTTTTTTCAAAATGAAGCCATTGTACATTTTGGGGTCAGAGAGAAGGGCCCATGTACATTTAAGAAGAGTTTTCTGGAGATAATACTTGCTTCCACAAAAGCAGAACAGTTGCTTTTTTGTCTTCACAGAACCAAAGTCTATTGTAGCTCTCAGCTTCTCAGAAGGACAACTCCAGAGACTCAAGTACTTTTTTAGTGTTCAATATAATCAACTGGCTTTTGGCAGCTTGGAAGTGAAAACAAAAACAAAAAACAACAACAACAAAAAAACCCCAAAAAACCAAACAAAACCAACCCCCCCCCCAAAAAAAACCCAAACAAAACAAAAGCAAAAAACAAACAAAAAACCAAACAAAAACAAACAAACAAACAACAAAAAAGTGTACCAACCCCTACTCCCACCACCCAAAACAAAAAGGGGGAAAAAATAAAGAATGAGAGTTCTACTCTCATTCTTTATTTTTATTTACTTTGCTTTACTATTTACTATTATTTACTTTTATTTACTATTCTTTTTATTTACTTTAAACAGTGAAACAAAAGATATTTGGCTAGAGTTAAATGGATAACCATTATTAGCAGAAGGACTATGTGACTAGCACTGCTGGATTTTTTCAGTTTACATTTGCCCATCTTACTAAGAGTTCCTCCTTCATAATTTCTGCTATTTTATATTTGCCTAAATATATGTTTAAATGGGAACTTTATTTGGTGAGCACAATTAAAGAAAGTGTTATGGCACCTAAATTTTTTCTATGCACAAAAGGTTAGCTAAATTATCATTTGAGGAATTTCAGCTAAATCTGAGTTTAATATTTTAAATTCAATCTGTTCTATGTGCATCTAAAATACTGCATATAAAGACAACTGAATTTTATACTACACAGTAGGAATACTGGATAAAATAGTTTTAAAATTCATTATTATAGACTTCTGTCATTGTCTTATTAGAATTTACTGGTAAGGAAGTTGAATCACTGAAAAATTATTTCATAAAATGTTTTGCTATTGTTTAGGTAGCAATTAATATTCTCTTCAAACAGAAAATTCAAATAAGAATACAGGCACAGAGACATTTGAGTCACACACCCTCCTCTTCAGTGATATTTGGTAACTATCTAGGATGTAATAGTTGCCTCAGGATGTAATACTTCACTGGCTGTTGCTTTGAACAGGTGCCTCAAGGAGATTCTTTTGTGTTTTACTCTCCTTATTTACCATGTTGCTATAAAGAAACCAGGACACAAATTCTTGACTTGAGTTGCCTACGCAGACATCTACTCAGCTAAGAGAATGGGACCAGCCAAGAATAAATTTAGACCTGAATTGCAGTAATTTACTGTTTTGTTCTTTAAGCTGAATATATAATGAAGTAGAATTTCTCAGCCAGTGTGCTCTCATAGCTGAAGGGAAACTTGAACACAACAGTCACAGAAACTGAGAAATCATGAGAAGTGACTGCTGTTCATGTGGAAATTTAGACACACTGATAGCTAATTCGATTGGTTTACCTCACTGCAGGCAGCACAGAGCATGGCACAGGCACATCCCCCAGAAAGTGCTGGGTTGACAACTTCTAGTAGCAGCATCCTTAGCTGCACTAGCATGCGGACCTAGCACAAGGCAGCTACTCCTCAGTCAGGTAAGAACACCAATCTTGCAGCTGGCTGAGGTAGTTGTTCACCAGGAAATCCAGTGGGTGAAGCAGCCTGGTCATCTGCAGTCTTATCAACACACAGAGCTTTGTATTGCAGTCCTAACAGAGCATCAACCACTGCCAGCTTTTCTTGCTTAAGGTCCCCTATGTTTGAGACAGATAGCTAGACAGGCAGATAGATTAGCTGTCATATAGATAAAAGGTAAAAATTTAGTTCAATCCTTCACACCCCTCCACTCACCTCTCCATCCTCAAATTCCACTATTTCCTTAGGTATTTATACTGTGCACTAAACTTCCTCCCTGAAGCCTGCTGTTGACAGTAATTTCCCCCAAGATTTCTTTATTGCCTGTCCTTTAGAAATAACCAACCTGTTATGCAAGAAGATTTGTGCAATTAAGAAAAAAATAAAAGGCATGCAAGTGTATGATATAAGGGAAGAATGATAAACTTGGAAGAAGGTTGCAAAGGGCAAAATAAATCAGGAATTGGGCAAGAGTTCCATCAGGGCTGTGCATAACTTCCAAGCCCTTCACCCTGTCTAACAGCAATTTGAAAGGGACAAAAGAATCCGTGACATTCATCATGTGTGACATTCAACCATGCACATGCCATTCAGTTGCACACAAAATTCTTTGCTCATCCTCCATTCAAAGAGTCTGTGTTGATCCTTCTTCTTTGGCTGCTCTTTTAAGTCCTGAATAATATGCAAGTCTTACTATATTTTTTATAGCATGTGCATCCCCAGGAGAAAATAAAATTTTCTCCCCTGAGGATCCAGAAATGCTACTCAGGGAATAATTCAAAATAATGATTACCAACACTCAGAATATTGAATTTATTTGGCAATTCAGAAATCACAGCCTTATTTGGCAGTGATGGAAATGCTTATGTTGACACCACTAAATGCCTTTAGTATTCACCACCTCCAGAAAATGATTGCAGTATGAGCAGGAAGAAGACTGTTGCATATTGCTTCACAAAGACACATACTCACACTCAACCAATACAGAGAGAAGACATCATTTATCCTGTGTAATTCACACTCACTTACTTTTATTATCCTTTTATCAGTGCCTTAAGAAGGGGTATGTTCCCATAACTATTTAGCACAGATATATGTCAGTCTTCCACCTAACGGTTTATAAATAAACATCCTTCTGTGTTATCACTTTTAAGAGAAAACTAAGGCTCAGACAGTTCTCTGATGTCCTTGAGTAATTTAAATTGGAACAGTAGAGCCAAATTATTTACACAAAAAATAAGCTTGTCAACTTGTTCTGTCTCGCTGCACAGGGTCTGAAATCCCAACACTGTGTAGTATCCAGACCACTATGTGGTCTAAAAGCTCCAGAGAAAAGAAGCTCTAAACATTAAAACTGCTAATGGAAATGTCCTAAGCCAAGCAGATAACATGTGTTGGTATGCAAGTGCATGGCTATGCCGATGAGAAACCAGTCTGTGTCCTGTCTGCATTTCAGCACAGTCACCATGGAAATGGGAACCAGCCTGCACAGAGCCTAACAAAGGAAACCTTTAAATGAAAATAACAACACTGGATAGAGGCTGCACAAGATTTCTGCTGGGGAAAATGACTTGCTTTACTCATCTGGAGATGCAGAAACTCCCTTTTACCTGCATTAATCTTAAAGGAAAGTACTTTATTCACACACAGCTGTTTTGACATTAAGACATTACACTGGTAGTTCCAGTTATTAGTCCTCATGAAAGTACATCACATGGAGTACATACAAACTCCACTTTCATTCATTCAAAATTACAATAGTGAAGAAAGACCACAATGGATAATATTTATATAGTGGCTAGGAAGCACAATGAAAAAAAGGAGTAGCTGTACTTTTACTAGTTTAACTTCTTAAATTAAAGTGCTGTGATACTGAATCAAAAAAGCAAAGAACAATTCACATGTTGTTTCAGAGAGAGGCAGCACACAGTTAAAACTTGTTGGTAGGATCTCATGTTGACTTTGACCAAATTATGCACAAATAAATATTAACTGTTAATGTGTTTAGGTGTCTGATGGTAATAGCCTGTATGCTTTCTAAAATAAACATAATACAAAATACAAGTCCTGTAATGCAGTATGAATGAAGCCTTACTTCAATCTGCAGTGCTGTGAGAGGCAAAACTCCAAAAATAATACATAGTAGTGCTGCTACTTCTTGCTACCTCAGAAAAAAGGAAAAACTAGAAACAGGTTTACTTTAAGAAGAGTTCATGTTTAGGTCCTTCTTTCAAGCCATCTTCAGATTACAGAATAATTTTAAACATTAACATTACTCACTAATATGATAATAAAACATCAAGGTATCAACAGATGATCACAAAGAGGGAGAAAGGCAGAAATCAAAATAGGCTGTACAGATTTAACATGGTGTGCATGATTGCATGTTGAAAGCATTTTCACCCCAACTTTTAGCTTTATTTATTGCATCAAATGTTCTGTTTCCATTTGTTATTCAGTTATCAGTTTAGCCCATTCTGCTTTGTAAATTGCCATGTCCTTTAATGTATATTATTTTAATCTTAGCAGCTTCCTTGTTGATTATTGCCTACATATATTGAAAATAAACATTTAAGTATTTGCATGTGACAGAGGATTTATTTTTCAACACTCAAGTGAAATGAGAGAGCATCCTTACTTCCATAAAAAAAACATTACTTACCACTTTTGGATATCTAGTGATACAGCTAAACCCTTCAATTTTTTCATTTAAAATACAATTTCCATTTACTTCAGTCACAGCAGTGAATACAGAGCAGTTTTGCACATCAAGATGCACTTGCACAACCAGCTCAAGCCAGTGGAAGTGACAGCTACAAGTGAAAGAGACTTTTCCAGCTTTCCTCCCTTCTCTGGCCACGAGTTCTGACTGTACCCTATGCCAGCACTAACAAATAAATTGCTCAAGTGAGCAGGATCAGTTTAGCTCATCTCCAAAACTAACCTGGCTCAAAAGGGGGAAAAATTATTTAAGCAAATGGGTCCCTGACCTGTTCCCGAGACTAAGACATAGTGATAGCACAGAGAATCTGGTGGAAACATACAAACAAGAGTGGATGAAATGTCCTTGCAGCGTCAGCTCCACATTCAGGTCAGCTTAACCAGATCGTGAAAACGCAGCTTCAGTTTTGAGAACCCCTGGCTGAGCAAAGAGAAAGAGAAGAACACAAAAGCTCCAACCACATGTCAAAGATTTGATTCAAATGACTCGTCTGAAATTGTACCCAGCTTTTGTGGGAAAAAAAAAAGAGAGACAGAGAGTGAGAAAGAATCCACTTTTGTAAGGAAAAAAGAGAAATTTATTTCTCTTAATCCTACATGTAATTCTCATTCATTAGACCACTTTCTAATTTCAAAACTAAGCAAGGCAGGCGCTCCAGCTCATTATCTGATCACACCATCTTTCTCTGTTCATAGGCAGTGACAGCATGGTGTACTGATGTGCAAAAGAGACAAATCCAGGTGGCCAACTTACTCTGGGAACTTTCCAACTTGCATGTTAAATGCCATTATCACAGCTTCCATCCCCAATTAAACAAAAGCATACTGAAGAAAAAGAGTCTGTAATGTAGGGTGTCCTATTCCTCTATAGGGCCTTACAGCCTATTACAGGAATTTCCATCATTGGAAACTCTCTATTCTATACAGAGAGCCCAATTTCAGGTAGACCTGTTACCTCCTTCGGTCTGCCTGGGTCCCACAGAGAGACTTGAGAATCCATGGCACTCATGTGGTAGACCCATAGCCCAAAAGACATAACCCTTGTGTCGCTGCAAGTGTTCATTTCAGAATTAAAGAGTTCAAGGGATGTGTACTTCACAGACTGGAGATTTTATGAATGTGCTAAGAGTTGTATCATTCACATCCTGGGTTGCTGGAGGAAGGTGCATGTTAGGCTTCAATATGAAGGCTTGCTGAGATAGTATAGGCAAGGTCACCCCAAATTTTACTTCCTCCCCTCTGTATGGTACTCCAACACTATCACATGATAACTCACTCTGAAGTTAATTATTCTTATAAAAAGAAAAACAAGCTGGTTCATCTGAAGCCCAGGAAATAGTTAAGAGCACGCAGTACAGACAGTCAGGAGATCACCATCCAAAAGCAAACTGGAAAGAAGAGTGACTTAAACAACAATGGATATTGCTTTAAATATAACAAATAACATGAGATATCAAGAGAGAAAGTTTTTGCATTTGCAGATGTAGATCTAAGACCTGACACAGAAACATCTGACTAAGGTGCACAACAAAGTGGACATAAATTAACTTTGAATCTAGCTGATAAAAATGCATTTCTTTCCAGAGGAATACAGTTTTGCATGGACTTGTTACCTGGCCAAATTTAGGTAGACAATGCAAATAGTGCCTTCCTGCCAAATTTCAAATATCTCCTCTGAAGCATGAGGACACTAGAGCTTTCCAAAGAAAATGTTACCAGAATTGAGCCCAGGAAAGCTACTGTATTTTCCACTGGCTTCACTCTCAGAGAGAGCTGGGCTGTTTTGGCTCTGACTTTTAAGAACTGGATAAGGAAAAAAAATGCATTCTTAAAATGTAAATTTAAAGAACTGGATGTGGCAAATCTATCCGCAGCAGGTAGCAACAGAAAAGCTTCCAGCTTTGTTGCATAGGTTGCCCTGTTAATGCATCATTTATTCCTCTTGACATAATCTACTTCTCTATGCTATACACTTTTTGGTCAACAATTAACAAGGTTAGTAGCAAAGTCATGCTATCAAAATGATAGTTCTGTTTCAGATCTCTTCTTCTTGTAGCATCTACAAAGTCTTAATTATTTCCAGACACGAAAGTACACATCAGCAAAGAGTAACCCACTACTTCACTGTTGCACTATTTTTAGTTGAATTTAGAGACACAGCAAAGCGCCTCATGTGACCCATTTAATACAGCTGATAATTCAGAAGTTAATATACTGACATAAAATCAAGTCTGGAATAATTTGGAATATTTTCCAGAAGTAAAGACTAATTCAGTCAAGCTATCCCAATTAAATTTAAGAATATCACCTTAGAAAGTAAACCAGTTCACTAGAATACAAACAACTTGAAAATTATTGTGGGAGAGCTACAAGAGTACCACCATAGCAGAACTCTAAAAACACTTGATGAAAGCTCTCCTGTCCTGAAACTTTTATTGCTACTCCAACAAGATCAAAAAGGCCTTAGCAAGTATTAACCCAGTAATTGTATCCACTAACATCAAATGTCATGACACATCAAAATTATGACAGCTTTCAGATGTATAA